>NC_079198.1:41958950-42258950 GCF_029499605.1 Hyla sarda
CTGCTGCGACCTCTGCCTAAAGGATTTATGCCTCTGTCACTCCTCTGTGCACGTCCTGACACTTCTCTACCTGACATACTTAGTGCGTATATGAGGGGAGTGCAATACGCTTCACTACTCTTAAAAGTGTATTTGTCTTGAACAGCAGCAGGTGATTATTTTTGCTTGAACTTTCACAGTATGCAGGCCCTTGACCGATTAACAATAACAAAATAGTACACTACTTAGATGTAGGTATGCAGTATGCACTGATGAGGGCAGAAAAATGTGCTACAATACCCCCAAAAACTCTGTATTTTTGTAAAACGCCAGCTGGTGAATACTGTTGCTTGGACTTTCAAAGTATGTAGGCCCTTGACAGATTAACAGGTACAAAATGGTACACTACTTAGATGTACGTATGCGTTATGCACTGATGAGGTCAGAGAAATGCATTACAATATGCCTAAAAACTCAGTATTTTTTTAAAACACCAGCTGGTGAGTAATTTTGCTTGGACTTTCACAGTATGTAGGCCCTTGACAGATTAACAGGTACTAAATGGTACACTACTTAGATGTACGCATGCGGTATGCACTTATGAGGGCAGAAAAATGCAGCACAGTCCGCTGAAAAAACATATTTTTGCACAGCAACAGAAAACAACAGTGCAGCACCACAAAAAAAAGAAAAATGTGTATTTAACCCAAAATTGCACTCTGTCACAGAGTATTAAGAATGGTGTGAACTGCTGCTGGGTATTATACGTCTACAAACTAGAGTAGGCAGCAGACGATTTCTTGTGGGAAAAATACCCAGAATTGTGCTGAAAAATCACTCCTGCCTCCTGTGATAAGGTTCATGAAGTGAAGGAAGCTTGTTGATATGTATGAGGCAATGAAAAGCTATCTGCCCCTCTGATAACATGTTGAATAACGTGGCTGGGAGGTTAATCGCTGACATAAAAATCCTTCTCAGTGACAACAAGCAAAGCACTGTACTTCTCTCTGTCCACAATGCTGATGTAACTAGCAGTTGGATGTGGAACGCAGCGGTATGATCAATTCAGCGTGTCTGTGTAACATACAGAGACACGCAGCCGTCCTCTCTCTCTGCAGTGAATGGCAGGAAATGAGCAGCCGCAAAATGACTGCCGATTATATAGGGCTGTGACATCACAGGGGTCAATGAATGCTGATAGGCTGCATCCTGCATGTCATTCAGGGTCATCACGCCTACCTCCCTTCCCGCCTTGCCTTCCAGCCTTCCCAGCATCCCCTGCCCCATGTACTGACATGTGGATCCGCCATTTTAGGTGTCCCGAAGCCTGGAACACTGTTAAACGGAGTTTAATGAAGCCAATCGCGCGCGCAGCGACATTCGCATTCGTTGCGAATCGAATAAATCATGATATTCGTAACAAATTCGGGTTTGTCTGCTTCGATTCGCTTATCTCTACCTATAATGTTTCCTTCCAGTGTGCTTTCTTTACATTTTTGCCAAGATTTTTGTCTGGTCAACCTAAGATTGTCTTGTCATTAAATCCTGTTTGCGTAATGCCACTGTAATTCTTACAGCCAGACAGTTAGTTAAAATGTTTTTCAGGATGTTCTTCATGTTCTATGGTGTACTTTGTAAGTTTCTCTTGAAGCGCATGAGGGCCCCAAAATTTAAGGTGGCACCTTGGTAGTTAAATTGCTGTGGATGGAGGTGTCTCTATGTTATCTTGATTTGTCCCAGGGTGTAGCCACGGAGGAGGACTCGAATTCTTGTCACGGGAGAAATGCTAGAAGCCAATGGGCCCCGTGACTCTAGACCGGGTGCGAAATGATAGCCTACAGCAGTACCGGCTCACCGTTAGGAGTTCCCTTGAAGTTGTACTGCTGCAGCCCATGGTGTACAGCAAAGTCTTGTTATATGTTTGTTTGTCTTGTTCATTTGTCATTCCAAAAGCAGTTACAAAGCAACTAAACCATACCACAATTACTACAAATACCTAGTTGGCCGCCGGCCCCGTGATCAACAGTAATCAGACCCAGAGCGAACACGCTCTGGGGACTGATTACAAACGGGGTGCCGCGTGCAAGATCACGGGGGTCCCCAGCGCCGGGTCTCCCATGATCAGGCATCTCATCCCCTATCCTTTGGATAGGGGATAAGATGTCTAAGCACCGGAGAACCCCTTTAACCCCTTAAGGACCCAGCCATTTTACACCTTAGGACCCGGCCATTTTTTGCACATCTGACCACTGTCACTTTAAACATTAATAACTCTGGGATGCTTTTAGTTATCATTCTGATTCCGAGATTGTTTTTTCGTGACATATTTTACTTTAACTTAGTGGTAATTTTTTTGGTAACTTGCATCCTTTCTTGGTGAAAAATCCCAAAATTTGATGAAAAATTTGAAAATTTAGCATTTTTCTAACTTTGAAGCTCTCTGCTTGTAAGGAAAATGGATATTCCAAATACATTTTTTTTTATTCACATATAATAGACAATATAATTGACGAGTTTTTACTTTTGGAAGACACCAGAGGGCTTCAAAGTTCAGCAGCAATTTTCCAATTTTTCACAAAATTTCAAAACTCACTATTTTTCATGGACCAGTTCAGGTTTGAAGTGGATTTGAAGGGTCTTCATCTTAGAAATACCCCACAAATGACCCCATTATAAAAACTGCACCCCTGAAGTATTCAAAATCACATTCAGCCAGCGTTTTAACCCTTTAGGTGTTTCACAGGAATAGCAGCAAAGTGAAGGAGAAAATTCACAATCTTCATTTTTTACACTCGCATGTTCTTGTAGACCCAATTTTAGAATTTTTACAAGGGGTAAAAGGAGAAAATGTATACTTGTCTTTGTAGCCCAATTTCTCTCGAGTAAGCACATACCTCATATGTCTATGTAAAGTGTTCGGCGGGCGCAGTAGAGGGCTCAGAAGCGAAGGAGCGACAAGGGGATTTTGGAGAGTACGTTTTTCTGAAATGGTTTTTGGGGGGGCATATTGCATTTAGGAAGCCCCTATGGTGCCAGAACAGCAAAATAACCCCACATGGCATACCATTTTGGAAACTAGACCCCTTGAGGAACGTAACAAGGAATTAAGTAAGCCTTAATACCCCACAGGGGTTTCACGACTTTTCCATATGTAAATTTTTTAAATATTTTTGTTCACTAAAATGTGTGTTTCCCCCCAAATTTCACATTTTTGCAAGGGTTAATATCAGAAAATACCCCCCAAAATTTGTAACCCCATCTCTTCTGAGTATGGAGGTACCCCATAAGTTCCCCTGAAGTGCACTACGGGTGAACTACAATGCTCAGAAGAGAAGGAGTAATATTTGGCTTTTTGAGAGCAAATTTTGCTAGGGGGGCATGTCGCATTTAGGAAGCCCCTATGGTGCCAGAACCGCAAAATAACCCCACATGGCATACCATTTTGGAAACTAGACCCCTTGAGGAACGTAAAAAGGAATTAAGTGAGCCTTTATACCCCACAGGGGTTTCACGACTTTTCCATATGTAAATTTTTTTTTTTAAATTCCCTAAAATGTGTGTTTCCCCCCAAATTTCACATTTTTGCAAGGGTTAATATCAGAAAATACCCCCCAAAATTTGTAACCCCATCTCTTCTGAGTATGGAGGTACCCCATAAGTTCCCCTGAAGTGCACTACGTGCGAACTACAATGCTCAGAAGAGAAGGAGTAATATTTGGCTTTTTGAGAGCAAATTTTGCTAGGGGGGCATGTCGCCTTTAGGAAACCCCTATGGTGCCAGAACCGCAATATAACCCCACATGGCATACCATTTTGGAAACTATACCTCTTGAGGAACGTAATCACGACTTTTCCATATGTAAATTATTATTTTTTTCCAGTAAAATGTGTGTTTCCCCCCAAATTTCACATTTTGCAAGGGTTAGTAGCAGAAAATACCCCCAAAAATTTGTAACCCCATCTCTTCTGAGTATGGAGGTACCCCATAAGTGGACGTCAAGTGCACTGCAGGAGCGCCACAATGCTCAGAAGAGAAGGAGTCACATTTACAAACTTTGCTGAAATGGGGGGGGGGGGGGGGATATGTCGCATTTGGGAAGCCCCTATGGTGCCAGGACAGCAAAAAAAAAACACATGGCATCACATTTTGGAAACTAGACCCCTTGAGGAACGTAACAAGGGGTAAAGTAAGCCTTAATAACCCACAGGGGTTTCACGACTTTTGCATATGTAAAATAAAAAAATAAAAATTTCACTAAAATGTGGGTTTTCCCCAAAATTTTACATTTTTACAAGGGTTAATAGCAGAAAGGACACCCCAAAATTTGTAAATACATTTCTTTGGAATAAGGATATACCTTAATTTTTTATGATTTTCGCTCCGCGGGTGCACACCAGGTCTTGGAGTGGGAAGTCAGTCAGGGGCCTTGAGCTTATTATAGCAGCCAGGATGTGGGACCCCCCCTCAAGGAGCATTAATGGGGGGAGCACTGAGCCCTAAAATAGGGAACACTATGGGGGACAACGGGCCGTAACTGGGGTAGACAGGTGGGGTACAGAGGCCCGTAATATGGGGTACAGTGGGCCAGAAAACTATAAATCATAAAATAATAAAACAGGCTATGTTCCCAGAATGATGACCCAGAGCATAGCCAAAACTAAAAAAAATATGCCCGCCCCAAACCCTATGCTCTGAGTCATCATTCTGGGAACGTGATGTGTGTGGCCGTCCCTAACCTGTTGCCTCAAATGCGCACCCGCTCAGGTGGAGAGAGAGCGCTGCACATTTGAGGCAACATAAAAAAAGTCCCCGATGATAGTGACTCAGTGACCTATGACCCATTTCTGAAAAAAACACCCCAGAGGTCTTATCAGGTTTTTTTTTTCAGTTTTTTGGGGCAATTTAGTGGTTTATGGGGGTTAAAATTTGGAATGTACTCTGGACTTTGTACATTGGTCAAATTATGGAAAATTAAAATGTAAAGGGAAAATTTTGTGCTCCATGGAAGTGTGATACTCCCTGAAGCAGCCTATGCAGAGGCCCGGATTATCTGGGCAAGTGTCACACTGATACGTGGTGTCCTTCCGTCTCCCCTTCTTGTGACACACTCTGCATCTTTTCTGGTATCGTCCCGACTTTCCACTGTGGGGGATCACACCTGGAAAGTGCTGGCCTGGGACGATCCTGGCGCCTACAACTCCAGACCCTTGGGAAGTCCGGCCTGATCTTTCCCGGTCAGCAAAGATCAGGAACCTTAGGACTTCTTCTTGGTACTGGAGGAATGTCCCTGTGTTGCCAGCGTACTGGGATAGTACAAAAGCGTTCTACATGGCAACCTGTACCATGTAGACGGCAACTTTTTTGTACCATGCCCGTGTTTTCCGCATGGCGTTGTATGGCTTGAGGACTTGATCTGAGAGATCAACTCCCCCCATATACCGATTGTAGTCCAGAATCGCACAGTGCACAGGGACAGGGGTGCTGCCATTCCCATGAATAGTGGTGAGCATAAGGACATCCCTCTTATCCTTATACTTCACCAACAACAGGTTATCATGGGTGAGGGCACGGGACTCACCCTTGGGGATAGGCGTCTTGACCAAATTTAGAGGGAGGCCTCTCTGGTTCCTCCGCACGGTCCCACAAGCGGACGTGGATCTGGCGACAAGGGATGTGAAGAGAGGGATGCTGGTATAAAAGTTATCCACGTACACGTGGTAACCCTTATCCAGCAATGGGTGCATAAGGTCCCAAACGATTTTCCCGCTAACACCCAGAGTGGGGGAACAATCTGGGGGTTCAATACGGGAATCTCGTCCCTCATACACTCTAAACTTGAGAGTGTACCCGAGTTTATAGAGCTTCACGCCATACCGCGCCCGCTTCGAGGGAATATACTGGCGGAAGATGAGTCTCCCCTTAAAACTGATGAGAGACTCATCTACCGAGAGGTCCCTGAGCGGTACATAGGCCTCCAAAAATTTGGCCCCAAAGTGATCGATGACCGGCCTCACTTTGTAAAGCCGGTCATGGGCGGGATCACCTCGGGGCAGACATGCCTCATTATCCGCATAATGCAGGCATTTCCGAATCGCCTTGTACCGCTTCCGTGTCATCGCCATACTGTAAAACGGGGTCTGGTAGAGGACGTCCCCGCTCCAGTAATGACGAGCACTTGGTTTTTTGTCCAGGCCCATATGCAGCGTGAGGCCCCAAAATGTCCTCATTTCCGCTGCATCAATGGCGCGCCATTTATTGGACCTGGCCAAAAACAAATCTGGGTGGTGGGCAATGAACTGCTGGGCATACAAGTTCGTTTGCTCCACCATTAGATTGACCAGGTTGTCACTGAAAAAAAACTTTAAAAAGTCCAGATCAGTGAAGCCAGCCGTGTCAATCCGGATTCCTGAGTCGCCAACAAACTTTTTTTTTTACTTTTATGTTACTTTTACTTTCAGTTTATCTACCTTTCCCTAAGGGACACACTTTCCCTGCACTAGGGGGGCAATCGTCTTCTGTGAGGGGGCTCTGGAGCACAGAGGGGGGGGTTCCGGTCCTCTTCACACAGCTTTGCCCGCTGACTGAACTCAGCGAGCGCGCAAAGCTGCGTGAGAGGTCCGTTGACCCCTCCTCTGCCGCGCTGCTATTGGCCGGACGATCGCCGGCCAATAGCAGCGTTGCTGGGGTGGTCACAGTATTGTCACCGCACCCAGCAACCGAAGGTGATTGGCGGTGTATCGTACACCGCTGATCACCTTCTTTTTTGCGGGTCATCGCGTCACAAGTGACCCGAATACCCGGAATCGGAGCAGATCGCTTGCATGATTTCACAAGCGATCTGTGACGATCGCCGATATGTGGGGGTCCCGGGACCCCCCTCGGCGTCTGCCCTGGATCCCTGCTGAAGGATTTCAGCAGAGATCCGCTTCCGTTCTCCGCCGGGTGAGTGCGGAGACCAGGAAAAGACCATGACGTATGCATACGTCATGGGTCCTTAAGACCTAGGGTGTGATGACGTATGCATACGTCATCGGTCCTTAAGAGGTTAAAAAGATGTGAGAGGCTCGTCATTTTCATCATAGGTATACCTCAACTATGAGAGACATAATGAGAAAAAAAATCCAGAAAATCACTGTCTGATTTCTAAAGAATTTATTTGCAAATTATGGTGGAAAATAAGTATTCGGTCACCTACAAACAAGCAAGATTTCTTTCTCTCACAGACCTCTAACTTTTTTTATCAGTATAAAACCTCAAACCTCAAACAGTCATACTCCAAACTCCACTATGGCCAAGACCAAAGAGCTGTCAAACGACACCAGAAACAAAATTGTAGACCTACACCATGGCTGGGAAGACTGAATCTGCAATAGGCAAGCAGCTTGGTGTGAAGAAATCAACTGTGTGAGCAATTATCAGAAAATGGAAGACATACAAGACCACTGATAATCTCCCTCGATTTGGGGCTCAAGATCTCAAAATGATCAGAAGAATGGTGAGCAAAAATCCCAGAACCACACAGGGGGACTTAGTGAATGACCTGCAGAGAGCTGGGACCAAAGTAACAAAGGCTACCATCAGTAACACACTAAGCCACCAGGGATTCAAATCATGCAGTGCCAGACTTTTCCCCCTGCTTAACCCAGTACATGTCTTAGTCTGTCTAAAGTTTGCTAGAGAGCATTTAGATGATCCAGCAGAGGATTTTGAGAATGTCATTTGGTCAGATGAAACCAAAGTAGAACTTTTTGGTAAAAGCTCAACATGTGTTTGGAGGAGAAAGAATGCTGAGTTGCATCCAAAGAACACCATACCTACTGTGAAGCATGGGGTGGAAACATCATGCTTTGAGGCTGTTTTTCAGCAAAGGGACCAGGACGACTGATCCATGTTAAGGAAATATGGGGCCATGTATCATGAGATTTTGAGTGAAAACCTCCTTTCATCAGCATGGTCATTGAAGATGAAAATTGGCTGGGTCTTTCAGCATGACAATGATCCCAAACCCACCACCCTGGCAACGAAGGAGTGGCTTCGTAAGAAGCATTTCAAGGTCCTGGAGTGGCTTAGCCAGTCTCCAGATCTCAACCCCATAGAAAACCTTTGGAGGGAGTTGAAAGTCTGCGTTGCCCAGCGACCACCCCAAAACATCACTGCTCTAAAGGAGATGTGCATGGAGGAATGGGATAAAATACCAGCAACAGTGTGTGAAGACTTACAGAAAACATTTGACCTCTGTCATTGCCAACAAAGGGTATATAACAAACTATTGAGAAGAACTTCTGTTATTGACCAAATACTTATTTTCCACCATAATTAGCAAATAAATCATTTAAGAATCAAACAATAAGATTTTTTTTATTTTTTTTTCTCATTATGGCCCTCATTTACTATTGCAAACCCAACATGTTTTGTCGGGTTGTGCGTCAGAAATTCTGTCTGCGCCAGATTTTACACCGGAATTTGCACCAGAATTGAAAACACCCCTACTAACTCTCCATTTTGCTAATAAAACCTAAAAGGGGGGCGTGGCCCAACATATTTATTAAGGTTTCCACATAAAATGTGGTGGATTTGAGCTGAGGAAAAACAGATCAGAGCATGTGTAAAAAAAAAAAAAAGCATAGGGAAAGTGGAAAATGTAGTGAAACCTTAATAAATACTTAATAAAACCCACAAAAAAACCTACACTCCACTCTTAGTAAATAAGGGCCTATGTCTTTTATAGTTGAGTTATACCTATGATTAAAATTACAGGCCTCTGTCATCTTTTTAAGTGGGAGAACTTGCACAATTGGTGGCTGACTATACTTTTTTGTCCCACTAAACACAATGAAAAGCAGGTGGTAGTTGGAAGCAGTTGGCTCCTTTTAGTGTGTGAAAGGTGGCGCTAAGTTACTTAGTATATGTCATTTTTATTTCATGACTAAATGTCATTATATTTCCTTAGAGTAGTGTTCTTTTGTAGTTAAGTATGTATTAAAAGAAATGTATATTCAGTAAGTCACAGCAAGAGATAAGTAAACTTTTGAAAACTTCAACTTACTGGTTTCTCCAAGTGAAAACGGCATGGATTTTTCCAAATGTTCCAAAAATGACCTTTCTTGGAAGTAGCAACAGGTTTTGATACTAGCAAGTAAAGAAGATGGCATGGATTTTTTATAAGCATTCCAAAATCATACATTTATTGGGAGTAGTAACAGAATTGGTGTTCATAAGTAGTAAAGAAATAGCTTTTATATAAAAAGCCCAAAAAATTAGCCCTATTTTGGGGAATGATGGGTTGTGTACGTGTAGGCCAAGATGGAAGTAGGGTGATGGGGGATTTTTTCTCTAGTAGTTGCCAGCGTACAGCAGGTGGTGGCTGTCTGATGTTACTAGTATACAGCATGAGATGGTGGACTGATGTTACTTGGCACAGATTCTTTTTCAAATTTCTTCCAGTCTGAGGAAGAGGAAGATTTTTCCTGGGCCTTATTCCCCATAGGCAAATCCCAGAAATGAATTAAATATGTCCAGAGCGAGGGTCTGATTAAAGATGTTGAAGTTCCATCCACTTTTAAGGGACCAAGGACCTTTTTCTTGGATGATACCAAGAAGTGTCTATTGAACAGAGAATTCAAGAATCCGAAGAAACCTCTGGTATTGGCCAAGAGGTTTTGAACACTCTATCCCATCTCAGAGGAAGACTCTTCCTCTTTCTTAACAAACTATTGTCCCAGCTGAGGATGGGTCCAACCTTAGAGATCCTATGGAGATTGCTCTTAAGAGAGCTTATTGAACGGCTTCAAGCTCTAACATCGTTGCCTCTGCCACTCGTGATGTCAGTAGGTCTCTCAAGAAGTGGTTATCCCAGGATCAAGATTACATGGATTCTGGGGTCAAGCATGATGATATCTTGGATAGCTTCAAGAGAATCAATCTAACTGTGCATTATTTAGTGGATGCTGCATCTCAGCAAGTAACCCTAGCTTCTAGGGAGATGGCCCTTTTCCAATGGTCCCTGGACCCTCAAATTTTTCTACAGATAACCAGGATGTGAGCCACCCTGTAGGTGGACCTGATGGCCACATGATGCAATACCAAGCTCAAGAATTTCTGCTCCCTATATCCAGTGGACAAACCATTGGCGGTGGATGATATGTCCATTCCTTGAACTTTCAGTTTAGCTTATGTGTTACCTCCAGTACCTATGATTCCAAAGGTGTTGAGGAAGATCAGACAGGATCGGGCTTCCGTAATATCAATGATACCGTCCTGGCCCAAGAGATTCTGCTTTGCCCAACTCATATAGACGAGTCGAGGGACATACTGGACACTGCATCTCAGACAGAACCTCGTGTCTCAGAGGACACAATTCTGTCACAGTCTGAGATCCTACAACCTACCTGACAGCCTGGAGGTTGATCACTCCCCAGGGGTTATTTTAATAGGGTTTTAGACACATTGGCTAATGTACAGTGCTTAGGCCATGGATGGGGTATAATCCATTAAAATTCCACTTGTGTAATGTGAAATATGCTCCCAGATGTCTGTTTGGATCCCAATTTGATGTCATAATTAAAGGGCTTCCTGAATACAAAGTAAAGTCTTTGCTTCAGCCCATGTCTGGGAGTAGATGGGACATAAATGGGACATTTAGAAGAGATTTCTCTCCTCCAAGATCTAGACATGGCCGTCTGTCTGGTCATGGCAGAGGCTTCAGAAACCAAAGTTCCAAATCTTCCAAAAATTCAGCCAAAAAATGAGATTTGATGTGTTGTGTCTTCCTGTGGGGTGGGTGGGAGTCTTCATCATTTTCTTCTGGCTTGGGAGGATCTAGTAAAGGACCAGTAGAACTCTCCAACAGTGCCCTGGAGATTTAAATTCTAGAGGCTTCTATTTTGGATTTGCCCGTGTTAAGGGCAGTCAAACCTGTAGCCCCTTCTGAAGTAGGAAGAGGAGTTTATACTCCTGTTTTTTTTGTCCCCAAGCCTTTAGAAAAATTCTGATTAATAATCGACCTAATATATTTCAACCAGTTTATAATGAAGAAGAAGTTCTAGATGGAGACGATCCGCACAGTGAAGATGATTCTACAAGAGGGAGACTCCCTTGCGTTCTTAGATCTAAAGGACGCATACTTCCACAATCCCATTCATCTGTCCTTTTGGAAGTTCCTGAGGATTGCAGTATGGGTTCAGGGTACTCTTTTGCATGTCCAATTGAGAGTTCTTTCCTTTGGCATATCCACTGCCTCCTGCCTGTACGAAGGTTGTGTTCTCTGTGGTTGCCATGAGAAATAAGGGTTAGACTGTAAGACTGACTGATATTAGCAGAGTCAGATGATTTATAAAGAAATCAGACAGAGGATACTCTTCAACTCTTAAGCCAACTAGGCTGGATTGTAAATTGGGAACAGGATCATTTCTTGGATTCAAGATCGATTGTATCCAGATGAGTGTAAGGATCCGGACTGGTAGCAGGAAGCGGTACTGGAAGTGGATCCCCTGTGTCAGTGAGGGAATGGCGTGGACCGTACCGGAGGATCGGTTCTAAGCAGTGGCGTCTCCAGCATTCAAATTTAGGGGGGGCACATGGGGGGCCAGTGACAAAAGTGGGGGGCAATTTTAAAACGTGTGTATGTGTGTGTGTGTATATATATATATATATATATATATATATATATATACACACACACACATATATATATTTATATATATATATATATATATATATATATATAAACACACAATGATTTTTTTTCCGTTTTTGCCATAGATTTTTGGGTAAATGACTGATGTCATTATAAAGTAGAATTGGTGGTGCAAAAAATAAGCCATCATATGGACTTTTAGGTGCAAAATTGAAAGGGTTATGATTTTTAAAAGGTAAGGAGGAAAAAACAAAAGTACAAAAACGGAAAAACGCTCGGACCTTAAGGCGTTAAAACTTTTGGACACTACCATCAACTTTGATAGCGGCATCTAAAGTGTTAATGTCAGACATCAGCCTGATTGGTGATGTCTGGCATTAGCCGAGGGTTCTAGCTAATGATTTATACAACACAGTGGGAGCAGGCACTGTGCGTACACATACGCCTTGTGTCCTTAGGGCTCATTTACACGGATGGATCCCCAGCATATTTTACGCTGTGGATCCCCCGACAATGCACACATCGCGGCTGCTCTCGGCCTAGTTCAGAGAGCAGGAGGAGCGGCCATGATGTGTGCGAGTATACACATCAAAGCGTGTCTGCTCGTAGCGGAGGATTGCCATTATGAGCAGGCACAGATAGAGGCAGCACTGTAGGGTCCATTGTCGGCGGATCCGCAGCGTAAAATACACTGCGGATCCACCCCTGAATGAGCCCTTAGGATACGCTCACACGTACAGGATCTGCTGCATATTTTCTGCAGCTGATTTTGCTACCTATTGAAGCTAATGGGTTGCAAAATCAGCAGCACAAAATATGCAGCAAAAATATGCAGCAGATCCTGTACATGTGAATGTACCCTTGAGGGGTTAATGAGGGGTTAATGTGTTCACATGTTGTCCTTCCAGAGGGGTCACTTTCCCTCCTGCAGTGTCCACAGGTCTCCAACAGGACACATTACCAGAACAATTTATGGAAAAATCGCGGCAAAAATTGCGCTGTTTTACCGCGATTTACGAAAAATCGCGGTAAAAGCGCGCAATTTTTGCCGCAATTTTCCCCAAAAATTGTTGTGATAATGTGACCTGTTGGAGATCTGTGGACACTGGAGGAGGGAAAGTGACCGCTCTGGACTGCTACCATACACATTACTCAGCCCCGGGTTATACTGCTGATCAGGGGGAGAGAGGCAGGACATGGGACATCACTCACCTCATATGAAGCCTGTCAGCTCTCGACCCTTCCTCTCCTGTGCTGGGGGCAGAGCCATCAATGTATTGGGACATCCCTATATATTTTAAATTGGGGGGGCCCAAGGGGGGGCACGGCCTGATCTAGGGGGGCCATGGCCCCCTCTGGCCCCCCCCCTAGCGACGCCACTGGTTCTAAGTAGTTACTGGTTTTCACCAGAGCCTGCCGCAAAGCGGGACGGTCTTGCTGCGGCGGTAACTACCAGGTCGTGTCCTCTGGTAGCGGCTCAGCCTCACTAACTGCTGAGATAGGTGTAGTATAGAAGGGACAGGCAGAGGCATAGTCAGACATAGCAAAAGGTCAGGGCAGGCAGCACAGATTCAGAGGCGGTAGTCGTTAGCAACGGGTTCGGCAACAGACAAGGAGTACACAGTAAACGCTTTCTCTTGGGCACAAAGGCAACAAAGTTCCGGCAAGGGGAGGAAGGGGCAGGATACATTTATAGGGACAGCTATTATTGGATTGGGCCAGGCACCAATCAATGGTGCACTGGCCCTTTAAATTTTACACAGTGCGTGCGCCCTATAGTGCTGGGACGCGCGCGCTGGGAACCACGTGACAGAGGAGAGAGTCGAAGCGTATGCAGGTAAGTGAGGATAGGACGCGGGACGCGCGCGGGGACATCCCGCAGCGCGGACCGCGTCCCCGCCGGTGACAGAAACAGAGTGTCCCCGGTCAGCGAGTCTGACCGGGGCACTCTGCGGGGACAAACGCAGTGAGCGCTCCAGTCCAGGAGCAGGGGCCGGAACGCTCAGCGTTACAATGAGACTGTTCCTCTCTCATGAAAGATCGCCTTGCAGAAGGTATGACGTGTGGTGGACCATTACAGAAGTGGCCCTTCTGTACACTGCTTGGTCCTTTCAGGTGGACTCAGTCCCAGTCCCCTGGCCCCCACACTCCTCAGGACTCTCATCCCAACATTTTTATACAAATGGTTAATGTGTTGTATTTCAGTGAATATGTCTTTAAGTCCTGTAACCAGGGAAGGTGTCAGTGACCAGGTGATTTATGGGTGACCTATAGGACCCCTTCAAATTGCTCCCTAATAAACCAGGGAGGAGCTAGCCTAGTCAGTTTAGACCTTGCTGAGGTTGGTTTCCTGAGGGAGACCAAAGGCCTAATAATGCAGGCACACTTCCACCAACCATGAAACCCCTTCAGGTGAAAGTCAAAACCTAGTAAGCAATCACATGGTAGAAGTCTAGTCAGTCACAGTCAAGTCTAAAGTCAGCGTGGGATTGCATAATTCAGTCCAAGTCCACTACAAGTCCCAGCGAGTCCTCAAGTCTCCTAAAGTCAATGGTCATCCCCTTGGCCTAACTGAGCTTTAAAGACTATAACATATGTCTACCTCAGTAAAGCTGCCATTGTTCCGTAACCATGCACCGGAGTGATTATTTGCCCTGCGCCTGGCCCAGGAACTAGTGGCGGTGTAGAGGATAACCACACCCTGGAGACACGAACACAAGGGATTAATGCCATCTGCCCCTAGGGTTAATAACATCTGCCCTACCATCACACCCTCACCAGAGAAGTATTTATGAGAGTGGATTAGAGTGGATCATACTTATCTCCGGTGCTTCCGGCAGTGGTTGGGGAGCATACATGCTTCAAATGATAATTCAGGTAACATGGAAGCCTGTGGAGAAGACCCTGTCATTGAATGTTAGTGAGTTGAGAGCGATCTATCTGGCTCTATGTCACTTTGCCCCTTACCTTTCAAGACATTGAAATCAAGTCGGACAATATTGCTTCTGTCTTCTACATCAATAAACAGGACACACCAGATTGAAAAAGCTACTCAGGGAAGATCAGACAGGATCAGGCTTCGGTAATATCAATTATACCCTTCTGGCCCAAGAGATTCTGCTTTGCCCAACTCATATCGATGAGTCGAGGGACATCCTGGACACTTCCTCTCAGACAGAACCTGGTGTCTCAGGGGACACAATTCTGTCACAGTCTGAGATTCTACAACCTGACAGCCTGGAGGTTGATCACTCCCTATTAATGGCCAGGGGTTATTTTAGGGTTTTAGACACAATTGATCATACAAGACGTGAAGCCACTAACAGATCCTATGCCAGAATAAGATTTTTTTGTATTCTTGGTGTATGTCTAAAAGTATTGATCCCTCCGTACCATCCAAACCAGAAATTTTAGATTTTCTCCAGGAGGTAATTGACAAAGGCTTGTCTCTGAGTACCTTAAAGGTACAAATCTCTGCTCTCTGAACATTTCTTCAAAGAAGATTATTTCTGATTCCAGAAGTCAAAGCCTTCATAAGGGCGGTCTCTGGTTTAGGACCAAAAGTACTAAAGCCAGCCTCTCCTTGGGACTTATCCCTTTGAATGAGGAGATTGACCTAAAATTGCTATAATTGAAGACAGCTTTCCTCCTAGCCATAACTTTGTCAAAGAGAGTGGGAGAACTTCAGGCTCTTTCTTCTAGGGAGCCATTTACTGTCTTTTTTCTGAACAAGGTCCTTCTTAGATTGTTACCCACTTTCCAAAACACAAACCAATTATTTGCTTTACCTTCTCTTCCACCAGAGGAAAAGGAATGTCTGAGAAATCTGGACATTGTACACTGTCTCCAGGTTTATCTAGATGGAACATCTGCTTTTAGAAAAGAAGAAAACCCGCAGGTATGCAATAGAGGCAAGAGGAACTTTAGAGGGATTAAACCCTCCAGCATTTAATAAAGCTCATTCCACTAGACCTATTGGATCTTCTTGAGCAGAAGAATACTCTGTACCCATTGAGCAGATTTGTTTGTCTACCACCTGGACAACTGCTCAAATGTTTTTTTTGTTAATATAATATAGCGAAGATGAGATTTAAATCTGATTTCCTTTATTCTCCTCCAAGCACATGGCTCCCTCCCTAGTTTAGTTCAGTCTATTTCTTCTTTATAATTTACTCTGGTGAGTGAAGCTATTGTGCCCATTCTGTGGGCAGGGGAATTTATTTGTATTAAAAATTCCATTTACTTTTATTGCTATAAAAAATGTTGCTATTTAAACTTCCTTTGAGACTAAGGGAAAACAGATTATCTTTCAAATCTAATCTTCCTAAAACCTAGATCAGGAATGGATTCTGGTTACTGGAGAATTGTGGCTCCTGTTTACACACACACACAAACACACACACGTTGTCTGTTTTTCTTTTTTCCCTATCTCTGTCCTATTTCTATCCATATATCTGTCTCACTCTGTCTGCCTGTCTGTCCCTCTCTCTAACCTGGGGTTATCATGTGATATGCTGGTCACCTGACCCCACCACCCCATGGTCCTTCTGCTTCATCTGGGTTCCAAAATGCCATGCTTTTTACGTTATTTTCTGTGCCTTTACTGGTTTGGTAAAAGTTTGAGAGTTCTGTGAGCCAAGCACGCAGGCAGTGTTCCCACACATTAGGCGCAGGCAGTGTTCCCACACATTAGGTGCAGGCAGTGTTCCCCCACATTAGGCAGGCAGTGTTCCCCCACATTAGGTAGGCAGTGTTCCCCCACATTAGGCAGGCAGTGTTCCCCCACATTAGGCAGGCAGTGTTCCCCCACATTATGTAGGCAGTGTTCCCCCCGTCTTAGTTTCTATGGGCGCACGCACGGGACATCAATGTTTCTAAACTTAATGCATGGCCGCAGGGAGTTAATAGTGATGTGGGGAACTGTCCCGTCGCTACAGGACAGGCAAACACCGGCTCTGCTCGAGGCCCCAAGCAATTGCTTGGTTTGCCTGTCCTGTTGCGACAGGCCTGGAGTCGGGTGTGTGTCTTGACCTCCGCTGAACCCGCCAGACTGACTCACCGAACCCCTGGAGTTCGATCAAACCCAGGTTAAGAACCACTGCATTAGATGGTGCTATGGTAAATATAAAGGCCTTCAAAGTATCAAATTCATCAAGAATTGTGAACAAATTATTTAATATCCTTAGTTATCACTAAAACATGCTGAGGTTCAGAACCCCAAAAAGCTCCATATACCTCTGCATAAAATCAAAGGTATACAGAGGTACAGCATAGACTCCATAGCAGCCCTTCTGTAGCACCATACAAAATGCAGCCATTGTCAACCTTTGCCACTTATGTTCACATGCAAGAATGAACTATTACATCCTTGGATATGTTCTAGGATAGTCCTGCAACAAAATATTAACTTTAAATGCCATATTTTATCTGTGGCCTCTGGGGTAGAAGTAAATAACCTCTTGATGCAGCCATATTCTGGTTATGCAAATGTCCAAACCAAGGTAGGTTATGTCATAAACATTCACTAAACCAGCAAAAGAGACTGTAGTGAGGCATATTTTGCTAGATTCTCACCTTAGTGATAGTTGGTTTCCCACATGATCTAAAAAAAAGAAAGATTATTTGTAAGTTTAAGAGTTGAATTCTGATTCCCACCCACCTCCTACCTCCCTCCACTTTTTAAATACAAAGTTTCCTTTCCTCAAAAGACCACCACTATCCATGCTATCACTTACATTTGTTTCTTCTCTTTTTCAGGACAAGGCAGCAGACAAGGACATTAACCATAAGAATGCCAGAAACTAGTGCAGAACCTGCCACAATCAGAAGCAATACTGGGAGCTCTACCCTGGCTGACAGGAGACCTGTAGGTAAAGAAGGAATGAAATTATTGCTCAAAGTAACTATCATTATGACTCAATCATGGTGATATAACATAGATGTGTTACTGCTAAAAATAGATTTAGATGACTTACCTGTTATAACAGAAGTTTGACTGACTTCACTTTGCTTGGTGCTGACTTTTAGCCTCAGACTACCATTGCCATCTACACTGCGCGTGTCCAACAGAAGAAAACGAGACGAATTGGCATAGAATCGTCCATCTTGATCTTGAAAGTTAAAGCCAGAGGGAGGCCGACTTTGGATGACTAGTAGAAGTAGGAGGGATAATCCAGAGATGTGGGGTGAACTAACTGGAGAGTCTGGTGGGACTAAAAGGTGAGAAATCAACTTGTTAACCCTGAGCTCCATATAAGCAAAATATCTATTATTTTCCCCTAAACTGTTCACTTCCATTATTCACTGCATGAACCTACATATCCACTTCTAGGCACACACTTCTTTAACTAACTGAAAATTACCAGTTATTCTAGTTATAGTCAGACTAAGCATCCCTATTTTTGTTTTCTGGTTGTCTTTTCTTCACAGGAAGAATGCAGTGTGTCCTCTAGAAGAAAGAAAACTTTTTAAAAAAAAAGAAGCATTGCTGCATTAAAAGGAAGAACAGACTGTATGTTTGAAATTGAGGCTTTGTGGATACAGATTCATCCTTCGACCATTGCTTTTTAAATACTACTATAACAATATAAGTTTTCTGAATGTAATGGATAAGAATGAGCTGTCTTTAGCTAAATTATTTTATACAAGCTACAAAAGTAGGTCTACTTACTGCTGAATCAACTACAGTTCCAACTCCAACATCAGTCTATAATATTTTAGTATGCATTCTTTTATTTTATTACCCCAGCCTATATGGATGTTCTCCTTATACTGTAAAATATTTACTCATTATTCTATTAAACCCAATATTGAACTGTATGCAGCATGGGTATGAATTGTATTTTATGCTTTTTACAATGTTACATGAATATCGTTACCTTTCTAAAAACTATTGACTTAAAAAATCCAACACTATCTACCTGCTAAGGTAACCTGGGGTCACTGTACACCCTTGGTACTTACAATGAATGGTCAGCAGCTCTTCATCTTTATCTTTGCTTTTCTTATTATTACAGTTTTCTCCAACAATGTCTGCCAGAGACAGGCTGCTGGTACTCCCTGGGGATACTGGTAGCATAAATGGGGGATCTTTACCAAGCCCTACCTCCTGCTTTACACCATTTAGGTACCAAGTGAGGGAAGAGCCACTTGATTCACAGAACATTCCATGATTATCACCCTTTAAAAATGGCTTTCCAAGAACTGAAATAAGCGAGAGAGAGAGAGAGAGAGAGAGAGAGAGATAGAGAGAGAGAGTTATTAAAAGCATCTGAAGATGGAAGCAAGATGGATTAATAATGTGCTAAACATGAAACATGATTAAACAATGAAACAGATAGAAAACTGAAGCAGTTTTTTTCACTTTTACTTTTATTTTAATTGTACTTTTATCCAATTCTGTGTGGATTCCATGAAGAAACCACTTTGAGTAATGCATCATGCAATACCAAGATCTGTATCAGAAGTCCAAGGGTGTGCCTCAGAGGCTGAATTTTCAGCTTCTTTTAGGTTAGGTTCACACTATGCAATTCCGCATTGAAATTCCAGGTAGAAATTCTGCTTACCAAAATGTATAGTATAGTGAACGGGTTTCCGTTCACAAATTCACACTTCGGGATTTGTGAAGCGGAATTTGTGAATGGAAAATCTGCTTAAAAAAATTTCCGCCTGAAGAATGGCGTTGCTCAGGCGGAAATACTTGTGGAACACATTGCAGTCTATTGGAGACTGCACGGTCAGTGTCTGCACGGTCCTAGCGCCGACTGATTCAGTCAGTGTTAGCCGCACTCGGAATCTCCAGGAAATTTTCTGTGCGGAGATTCCGCAATGTGAACCTAATCTTAGGGCTGTATTTTACACATAGTATTCCGGTCAGTATTTTGCTTAGTAAGTTGTTCAGATTTTTTTTTACCAAATCAAGGAGTGTAATTAACACAGAGAAAAACTATAAGGCTAGGTTTCCACTTGTTTTTTTTTAACACCTAAAACAATGCCAACAAAAACACCAGAAAAACCGCCACAGCTTTTTCCTGCATTTCGGCAGTTTTTCTGGCGTTTTTTCTTGCGTTTTCCGGGTGTGTGGAAACAGCCAAATTTGTCCCCTGTGGCAGTTTTTTCACTGCCTTCAGGGTACCACTCTGTGGGTCGGATGCTGAGTGCCCGGTCCACAGAGTGTAAGGAGATGAGGGGTAATGTACAGCATCACTGCTCACCTCCCCCGGCCGTATAGTATACAGGGGTGCTGTCAGGATCCAGACTAGCGGCTGGTGAGGACACTGGAGTTGGATCCTCTGTGCCAGAGAGGCAATGGCACGAGTCGTACTGGGGGATCGGTTCTAAGTAGTTACTGGTCTTCACCAGAGCCCGCCGCAAAGCGGGATGGATTTGCTGTGGAGGTAACTACCAGATCGTGTCCCCCAGTAGCGACTCGACCCCTCTGGCCGCTGAGACAGGCGTGGTACAAAGGACAAGGCAAAGGCAAGGTCAGATGTAGCAGAAGGTCAGGGCAGGCAGCAAGGTTCATAGTCAGGGGCAACGGTTTCTCAGGGCACAAGACAACAAGATCCGGCAGGGACAGGAAGGGAAAGTGGGTTTTTATAATGTAGGGAGTGTTTGGAACTGATTGGGCCAGGCACCAATCAATGGTGCACTGGCCCTTTAAATCTGAGAGACCCGGCGCGCGCGCCCTAGAGAGCGGGGCCGCGCGCGCTGGGACTGAGCAGGAGGACGGGACTGGTGAGTGACACGGGATGTGACCCGCGGGCGGGCATGTCCCGCAGCGGGGATCGCATCCCCTCCGAGGGACACAGAGCAGCGCTCCCGGTCAGCGAGTCTGACCGGGGCGCTGCAAGCAGGCATGTAACGCCGCGAGCGCTCCGGGGGAGAAGCGGGACCCAGAGCGCTCGGCGTTAACTCTTTTTGGAGCCCAGGAACCTATGGATGAGCTCCTTATCGAGGATATTGTCCTCGGGCTCCCAAGACCTCTCTTCGGGGCCACAATTCTCCCAGTCAACAAGAATTTTTTTTTACCTCTGACGACCTTGGAGGCGAGGATTTCTTTTACCGAGAAGACGTCAGAGGACCCAGTGACAGGAGCAGGAACGGTGACCTTGGGGGAAAAGCGGTTAAGAATGAGAGGTTTGAGAAGGGATACATGAAAGGAGTTAGGAATACAAAGAGAAGGAGGAAGATGGAGCTTGTAGGAGACAGAGTTGATTTGACTTTTGACTCTAAATGGCCCGAGGTAACGAGGACCCAGCTTGTAGCTAGGGACACGAAACCAAATATATTTGGCAGAGAGCCACACTTTGTCACCAGGGGCAAAGACAGGAGGAGTTCTTCTCTTCTTATCCGCATGTTTCTTCATGCGAGAAGAGGCCAGTGAGAGCGACTTTTGGGTCTCTTTCCAGATAGAGGAGAAGTCCAGGGTCAATTCATCTACGGCAGGAACTACAGATGAAGTGGGGATGGGGAGGGGGGGAAGCGGGTGACGGCCATACACCACAAAGAATGGAGACTTGGCGGATGAGTTTTTGAAATTGTACGAGAATTCAGCCCAGGGTAACAAGTCGACCCAATCATCTTGGCGGGAGGAGACAAAACGCAGGTAGTCACCAAGGATCTGGTTCACTCTCTCCACTTGCCCATTGGACTGCGGGTGGTAGGCAGAAGAAAAATTCCGATTTAATCTTCAATTGAGTGCAGAGGGCTCTCCAGAATTTTGAGATGAATTGAACACCTCTATCAGAGACGATATGCGTGGGAAGTCCGTGGAGACGAAAAATGTGCAAAAAGAATTGAATGGATTTTTTTTATTCCAGCGTGACCCGCCAAGTGGGAGGAATGACCCCATTTGAGAGTCCAGAGGCGAAGACGTGGAGGGACATAAGTTTTTTCTGGAGGAACTGGCACAAGGGAAGCGGGAGCAGCAGAAATCAGAAACTCAGGAGGGATGATGTGTTGAGGAGTGGCTTCAGCTTCTGTGGCATCGGTGGAACGTGATAGGGCATCCGCCCTGACATTCTTGTCTGCATGATGAAAATGGATCTGGAAATTGAAGCGGGCAAAGAACAACGACCACCTGGCCTGGCAAGGATTTAAGTGCTGGGCGGACTGTAGGTAGGACAGATTTTTGTGGTCAGTGTAGATAGTGATAGGGTGAAGGGATCCTTCCAGGAGATGTCTCCACTCCTCTAGTGCCAACTTAATGGCCAACAATTCACGGTCACCAATAGTTCCTTTCAGGAGAAGAAAAAGTTTTTGAGAAAAAAACGCAGGTGACGTTTTTTCCTTTAGCGGTTTTTTGAAGAAGGACCGCCCCGACTCCTATCGAAGAGGCGTCTACCTCAAGGAAAAATGGTTTCAGAGGATCGGGCCTAGTCAAGACTGGGGCGGAGGTGAAGGCGGCCTTAAGGCAAGTAAAAGCTTCTTCCGCTTGGGGAGGCCAGGATCTCGGATTTGCATCTTTCTTTGTTAGTGCCACAATGGGAGCCACGATAGTGGAGAAGTGGGGGATGAACTGACGGTAGTAATTAGAGAATCTGAGGAAGCGCTGGATAGAACGAAGTCATGAGGGGCGTGGCCAATCCAAGACCGCGGAGAGCTTGTCGGGGTCCATTTGAAGACCTTGTCCTGAGACCAGGTATCCCAGGAAAGGAAGACAGCTACGTTCAAAGAGGCACTTTTCAGTTTTGGCGTAGAGATGGTTAACACGGAGGCACTGAAGCACTTGGCAAACATGGAGGCGGTGTTCCTCTAGGTTGTAGGAGAAGATTAATATGTCATCAAGATAGACCACTACGCAGGTACACAATAAGTCCCGGAAGATTTCATTGACAAAGTCTTGAAAGACTGCAGGGGCGTTGCAAAGACCAAATGGCATGACGAGGTATTCGAAGTGGCCATCTCTGGTGTTAAAAGCGGTTTTCCACTCAAGCCCCTAAGGTCAAGCTTAGTAAAAATCTTTGCTCCGCGCAGACGGTCAAAGAGTTCCGAGATGAGAGGCAGAGGGTATCGGTTCTTTACAGTGATTTTATTGAGGCCGCGGTAGTCAATGCAAGGGCGTAGTGACCCGTCCTTCTTGGCAACAAAGAAGAATCCTGCTCCAGCAGGAGAAGACTTCCTGATGAAACCTTTCTTGAGATTCTCCTGAATGTACTCCGTCATGGCCTTAGTTTCTGGAGCGGAGAGAGGGTAAATCCTGCCACAGGGCGGTGTGGTACCAGGGAGCAAGTCAATAGGACAGTCGTAGGGCCTATGTGGTGGTAAGGCATCTGCCTGCTTCTTGCAAAAGACGTCAGAAAAGTCCCGATAGGCCTTCGTAAGGCCAAGCAATGGAGAAGCGATGGAGACTTGGCTAGTAGGTACCGACTTAAGGCAACGTGTGTGGCAGGAAGAGCCCCAGGATTTAATGTCCCCAGTGGACCAGTTGAGGGTAGGAGAGTGACGCTGAAGCCAGGGCAAGCCTAGAAGGATGTCAGAGGTGCAGTTTGGCAGAACCCCCACAGTCATGTGCACGGGTTCTGTGCGGTAACACACAGTGCAATTCAGGTTTTCTCCGTTTACCGAAGAAATGAAGAAGGGCTTGACAAGACGGATAACAGGGATGTTAAACCGGTTGATGAAGGAGGCTTTAATGAAGTTTCCTGCTGAACCAGAGTCCAAGAAGGCCTCCGCAGAGAAGGAGGCTTTAGCGGCTGGAGAAATCCATACTGGAATAGTCAGGCGTGGAGAGGAAGAATTTACACCCAGTGACGCCTCTCCCACGTTCACTAGGTGCGAGCGTTTCCCTGACGCGGAGGACGAAGAGGACAGTCCTTTAAGAAATGTTCAGAGCTCGCACAGTATAAGCATAAGTTCTCGTTCCTTCAGCGAGTCCTCTCTTGCTGGGTCAGGTGAGACCGGTCCACTTGCATGGCCTCCTCAGCAGGAGGCACAGTAACAGGCTGTAAAGGATGCTGGAAGAGAGGAGCCAGGTGTGGGTTTTTTGCCTGGTGCGAACAAGATCTTTCTCCTGGCAGAGCTCCTGACGTCTTTCAATGTAGCGCATATCAATGCGGGTAGCCAACTGGATGAGTTCAGTCAGGGAGGAGGGTATCTCTCGTGCGGCCAGACAATCCTTAATGTGGCTGGATAAACCTTTTTTAAAGGTTGCGCAGAGAGCCTCATTGTTCCAGGCCAACTCAGAGGCCAAAGTACGAAATTTTATGGCATATTCGCCCACTGTAGAATCTCCTTGGACAAGGTTCAACAAGGCTGTTTCCGCGGATGAGGCACGGGCAGGTTCCTCAAAGACACTGCGGACTTCAGAAAAGAAGGACTGGATGGAGGCAGTGGCAGGATCATTGCGGTCCCAGAGCGGCGTGGCCCAGGCCAAGGCCTTCCCGGATAGTAAACTGACCACGAACGCCACCTTAGACCGTTCTGTGGGGAACTGGTCCGACAACATCTCCATGTGCAGTATACATCACAGTGATCATCCCTCTCTGCTTCCAGCTTGTGTGGTGTAAAGAAGGCTCTGATACTACTGTGTGAGACTGGCGTACAAATTTTCGCATATGCTAATTTCCACATAAGCGAATTACCATTTATGCTAATTTTTGTATATGCTAATTTCCGCATATGTGAATTTTTGTTTATGCTAATTTTTTATATGCTAATTTTCGCATATGCTAATTTTCACATATGCGAAAATAAAACGCCAATATTACGAATATGAGAATTTAGCGAATATATGACGAATATTCGTCCATATATTCACGAAATATCGCAAATTTGAATATGGCCTATGTCGCTCAACACTAGTGAGGACACTGGAGGTGGATCCTCTGTGCCGGAGAGGCGATGGCGCGGGTCGTACTGGGGGATCGGTTCTAAGTAGTTACTGGTCTTCACCAGAGCCCGCTGCAAAGCGGGATGGATTTGCTGCGGCGGTAACTACCAGGTCGTGTCCCACAGTAGCGACTCGACCCCTCTGGCCGCTGAGACAGGCGTGGTACAAAGGACAAGGCAAAGGCAAGGTCAGACGTAGCAGAAGGTCAGGGCAGGCAGCAAGGTTCATAGTCAGGGGCAACGGCAGAAGGTCAGATACACAGGCTAGGGAATACACAAAGGAAGGGGAAGTGGGTTTTTATAATGTAGGGAGGGATTGGAACTGATTGGGCCTGGCACCAATTAATGGTGCACTGGCCCTTTAAATCTGAGAGACCCGGCGCGCGCGCGCCCTAGAGAGCGGGGCCGCGCGCCGGGACTGAGCAGAAGGACTGGGCCGGTGAGTGACACGGGATGCGTCCCGCGGGCGGGCACGTCCCGCCGCGGGGATCGCATCCCCGCCGAGGGACACAGAGCAGCGCTCCCGGTCAGCGAGTCTGACGGGGGCGCTGCAAGCAGGAATGTAATGCCGCGAGCGCTCGGCGTTACAGGTGCATAGTGTACCAGTGTATACTATACAGGAGCCGGGAATCCCTGCTCCTAAAGCCCCTATCTATAGATAGCTGTATATAGTGTATACAGAAGAGGTCCACTTGCCTCCCTTGCTCCTGTCCCGGCTGGGTTAGCGCTAGCTGTTTTTGGGGCTAACGCTAAGCCCTGGCTTAGTAATGGATTCTGTCTATTAGCTTTCACTACTAAGCCTGAAAATTCAATAAAAAAAAAAAAACACAACACATTGGAAATTTTTATTTATTTTAAAAAACACTCCTCCACAGCCTTCGTTAACCATTTTATTAAAATAAAAAAAAATCCAGTTCATTTGCCGTAATCCATCGAATCCGAATTGATTCAAATCTAGACATGCTGGGAGTTGTAGTTTAGCAACAGCTGGAGTCTCCCTGTCTGGGAAGACACTGACAGAAGGGTCTGTTCACATTATACAAAATGGAAAATGTGAACAGAGCCTTATACCCTTACCAGCCTGGCTCCCATCTGTATCTCTGCCTCCTAATGACGTCATCACTAGGGGGCGGAGCTACACAGACCCAACCAGGACTAGAGGGAAGTAAGCAGACTTTGTCACCAAAATATGCGGTGACTTCATCAGGGGTGAACAACCACTGGGGGTGGGGGGGTCTTTAGAGCAACATGAGGTGGTAACGATATAAATTCAGTGATATTGGCATAGAATAAGTGGATAGTATCGCTCCAACGTTTAAAGTTATTATGTGTCGCAAGACCTCACTATGTCCTACCCATAACCAATCCCCTCCTGAATCAGGGGTTCCGGATACGAAAATTCTGAGGGTCATCACCTGCGAACAAGGGAAGGAAACAAGGAGATAATTGTATCTCTTTGCAAATATCCATGTCCAACCATTTACAAGTATAGGAAAAGAGAAATACCTGTATCACATAATAACAATTCATTCATAAAGTTGCGGCATGAGCCGTAGGCAATGGTGACCGCATACCTATAAACAGGGAGAAAGCAATACAAGTCGGGGATCAGTGGCCGGACCATTTTCCAAGCGCCAGGCCCCCGATCTACCCTGTACTCACGATTACGTTGGAGGTATAGTGGCCTACTCCACCTTGCTGCAATGGCAGTCAAAGGAGCTTGAATATCCGGCCGCTTTATACAGCGAATCCGGGTGGCGTGTGATGTAATGCGCACGCTTCCGTAAACACCGTCGCCACAAGAGGGAGCGTCTCCGTCACCTAGGTAACCCAGCGGCCGGAGAGACACACGCAGCCGCACATGCGCCGGATGTTAGAAATAAACAGATGGTGTTTGCAAGGCTAGTATAAACATTACATACAAAAGGCCAGTAACAGTGTGTAAGGGTTCAAAAACGACAGTGTATCCCGGGAGGCCAACAGGCACTATAGAGGTGGAATACCGGTATAAACATATGTACTCAAAAGATGCATACTACGCCCTAAAGGTAAATTCCAATGGGGCTATATAAGATACAGCATTTTTAGAATAAATATGTGTTGGATGAAATGTAGGGGTAGAGTAACAACCCCATCATTTAAAGAGTGTATCAATTGGCCTATTAATTGTAGGATAAAGCAAAAATGTATTTGTTCAGTAGATGCGGGGTGCAACCCTGGTATTTTATAGGAAATGACCCTGACCTAATTATGTGATGATAATGGGGAGTTATCGGGGGAGCTGCCCTGCTAGACCCTGGACGTCCCTGCACTAGGCCCTATGCCTAGGTGGGGTGGCTGCACTAATAAGTGCGGTCCCACACAGGATCCTAGCCTGTTATATACTGGACATCCCTATTCTATTGGATGGGTCAAATTAGCTCCTGGTAGGTCCCACGACCCTCCCTAACTGCCTAGTGGCCGACCCCACTATGTGCAGGGTGCACCCCTATCATCTAACTGGAACTAATCCAGAAAACATGAAAAATTTAAAACTGTTCATTCAGTCCCCTTGGGGCCCAGCTGTCCAGATGGAGAGTAGGACAATCACATCTGGCTAGATAAATAACTGCCTTGGTATTGCAGTTTATAAAGTCCTTAATTTTAAAGGTTTGACCTGTAAGGGATTTATCACTGTCTTAGTTGTTGGCATGTGTTCACACGCTTTGCATCGGCCACATTTGTGGCTACCCTCTGGTTTAAGGCAATCAAGCCATGTGTTCCTCTCTTCTGTGGCAGGGCTCAAATGACTGTGTGTGAGGTAATCCCCTATATTCCGACCCCTACGGTATGTTATTTGGAGGTATGGACTGATGACCGATTTCAAGTCCTCATCCATCAATAAGATGGACCAATGTCTCTGAATGATGGATCTTATTTGTGGGGCCGCTCTATCAAAAGTGCCTATAACCCTAATAATGTGTGGTGTCTTATCTCTGTTCTGGGGTGTGAGCAGTCTCTCTCTCTGAGTAAGTAAAGCTGTCCTGTGAGCCTGATTTAATGTGTACTGTGGGTACCCTCGGGCCAGGAAGCGATGTTGTAATTCCCCTGCCTGTTTCTTGTATTCCTGGATCGTTGAGCAGTTCCTCCTGAGGCGGAGGTACTGACCCCTCGGGATCCCCCTTTTCAGGGGGGCCGGGTGGCAGCTATCCCACCTCAGGAGGCTATTGGTGGCTGCTGTAGTCTTCCTAAACACAGTGGTCCGCAGGTTCCCAGAGATGTCCTTAGAAATGAGAGAAAGGTAGAGAGTTTTCACTGAGTTCGAAAGTAAATTGGAGACCAATAATGTTAGTATTAAGATGTCTCACGAACTCAATGAAATCATTTTTAGTGCCGGACCAAAGGACCAGCACATCGTCTATATACCGAGACCAAAGTAATGTATATACCTCAAAACGCTCACAAACCCCGGAAAAGGTGATGATTGCCTCCCACCAGCCCAAGAGCAAATTGGCATATGTGGGGGCACACGGGCTCCCCATTGCCGTGCCCCAAAGCTGGTGGAAGAACCTGCCGTTGAAAAGAAAATAGTTTCTTGAGAGGATGTATTCCAGACATTTAAGTACAAATTTACTATGTTGTTGATATTGGTTACCACGGAAAGAGAGGTAATATTCAGTCGCAAAGAGGCCTGACTCGTGAGGTATTGAGGAGTATAGTACCTCCACGTCTATACTTCCGAGTAATGTCTGTGGTTCCACAGTAACCCCCTCCAATTTGCTGAGAAGGTCTGTGGTGTCTCTGGTATAGGATGGTAGAGATGTCACAAATCCCCTGAGTACCTTGTCAACATATGTACCCAGCCTGTGTGATAGGCTCCCTATACCAGAGACAATTGGTCTACCTTTCAATGGGGAGGTCCCCTTATGCACTTTGGGTAGTGCATAAAAGGTTGGGATAATAGGTGCTTTGGGAAACAGGAAGTCAAATTCTTCAGTACTGATTAAGACCTCCGTTTTTGCTGTGGAGAGCAAAACCAGGAGTTCCTCCCTGTAGTCCCTTGTCGGATTGTTTGGTAGAAATTCATACGTGTTTCTATCCAAAAGCAAAGATTCACACATTTTTATGTAATTTTGCCTGTCCATAACCCCCACATTCCCCCTCTTGTTTTATACTTCAAAAGCATTTTTAACCCCTTAACTCTTTTATGATTAAATTAAGTAATAGATTTTTTAAATTTATATATATATATATATATATATATATATATATATATATATATATATATATATATATATATATATATTAGGGATGCACCGATATATCGGCGGCCAATACATATCGGCCGAAAATAGCTATTTCGGCAAAATGCCGAAACAACAAAAAATGTGCCGATAATGACCCACCTCCCCTGCCCGCCCACAGCACAAGTTACAAACACTGCCAGTGGCAGAGGCACTCGTGGGGGGTGCAGGGGGGGCCGGCCGCAACATCTGGGGGGGGGGGGGGGGGGTTGCGCTCTCCGGGATATGAATACTTCTTTTTATGTGCCCGGGCCGGCTCCCGTGTGTGGCTGCAGGCGGGGGCCGGCCAGAGCATATAAAAACTAATATACTGTATACTAAAAACCAGGGGGCCTCCAGCTGTTGTGAAACTACAACTCCCAGCATACCCAGACCGGCAAAGTCTGTCCGGGCATGCTGGGAGTTGTAGTTTCACAACAGCTGGAGGCCCCCTGGTTTTTAGTATACAGTATATTAATTTTTATATGCTCTGTTCGGCCCCCGCCTGCAGCCACACACGGAAGCCGGCCCGGGCACATAAAAAGAAGTATTCCTAATCCTATCCCGGACATCCCTGTGTCCCGAAAAATCTTTTCGGGACATAAGGATGTCCTCCGGTCACTCACCATTCCCCGGCGTCCTCCTGCGATCCTCCTTCGGTCCCTCGCTTCTCCGCCTCTATGGTCGTATGCACGGGACGTCATAGAGACGAAGGAGGACCACAGGATCGTCGCGGGAGAACGCACGCTGGCCGGGGCCTGGTAAGTGACCGCGTCATCTTCTTCAGTGTTCCGGTCACCGCTCCTCCGGTTTCGGCACCTACTGCTATGGTCCATAGGCCATAGCAGTAGATGTGACCCCGGGCCGGAGGAGCGGTGACCAGAACACTGTGGGGGCAGCAGTACAGACATACAGCCTCCAGCCATACACTGTATATGGCTGGAAGCTGTATGTCTGTGGGGTGGGGGAACTGCTGACCTAATGTGGGGGGGAGCTGCCTACAAATGTGGGGGGAATTGCCTAATATTGTGGGGTGGGAGCTGCCTAATATTGTGGGGGGGGGGAGCTGCCTAATATTGTGGGGGGGGAGCTGCCTAATATTGTGGGGGGGGGAGCTGCCTAATATTGTGGGGGGGGGGAGCTGCCTAATATTGTGGGGGGGGGGGAGCTGCCTAATATTGTTGGGGGGAGCTGCCTGATATTGTGGGGGGGGGAGCTGCCTAATATTGTGGGGGGAGCTGCCTAATATTGTTGGGGGGGAGCTGCCTAATATTGTTGGGGGGGAGCTGCCTAAAATTGTTGGGGGGAGCTGCCTGATATTGTGGGGGGGAGCTGCCTAATATTGTGGGGGGGAGCTGCCTACAAATGTGGGGGGAGCTGCCTAATATTGTGGGGGGGAGCTGCCTAATATTGTGGGGGGGGGAGCTGCCTAATATTGTGGGGGGGGGGAGCTGCCTAATATTGTTGGGGATAGCTGACTGATATTGTGGAGGGGAGCTGCCTAATATTGTGGGGGGAGCTGCCTAATATTGTTGGGGGGAGCTGCCTAATATTGTTGGGGGGAGCTGCCTGATATTGTGGGGGGGAGCTGCCTAATATTGTGGGGGGGAGCTGCCTACAAATGTGGGGGGAGCTGCCTAATATTGGGGGGGAACAGCCTACTATTGTGGGGAACCTGCCTACTATTGTGGGGGAACTGCTGACCTAATGTGGGGGGGAGCTGCCTAATATTGTTGGGGGGAGCTGCCTAATATTGTGTGGGAACTGCCTACTGATTTTATGGGCCAGTTTGTGGAGGACCCAACAAGAAGTGATGCCTTGTTGGATCTGATCATTTCCAACAACGCAGAGCTGGTTGGTAATGTAACTGTGCAGGAAAACCTTGGTAATAGCGACCACAATATAGTTACTTTTGACTTAAAATGTGGAAAACAAAGACAGATGGGGAAGGCAAAAACATATAACTTTAAAAAGGCAAACTTCCCTGGGCTGAGGGCTGCACTACAGGACATAGACTGGGGGAGGTGTTCTCAAATATTGATACAGAAGGTAAATGGGACATCTTTAAATCAACTCTAAATAACTATACAGCTAAATATATACCAAAGGGGAACAAATATAAACGATTAAAACTAAATCCTACATGGCTGACAAATAATGTTAAAAGAGCAATAAACAACAAAAAAATAGCCTTCAAAAAATTCAAATCTGATGGGTCAGCTATAACATTTAAACAGTAGAAAGAGCTTAATAAAATCTGTAAAAATGTAATAAAAACAGCAAAAATTCTAAATAAGAGACAGGTGGCCAAAGAAAGCAAAACTAATCCTAAATATTTTTTTAGATATATAAATGCAAAAAAACCAAGGACAGAGCATGTAGGACCCCTTAATAATGATAATGGGGAGGTTGTCACGGGCGATCAAGAGAAGGCGGAGCTACTGAATGGGTTCTTTAGTTCTGTATACACTATGGAAAAAGGAGCTGACATTGGCCAGGTCAGTGCTGGTAACACATCATGTAATGTACTGAACTGGCTTAATGTAGAGATGGTCCAAGGTAAGTTAAGTAATATAAATGTAAGCAAATCTCCAGGGCCAGATGGATTGCACCCAAGGGTTCTTAGAGAACTAAGTTCAGTAATAGCTGTACCCCTGTTCATGATATTTAGAGATTCACTGGTGTCTGGTATTGTGCCAAGGGACTGGCGCAAGGCGAATGTGGTGCCAATCTTCAAAAAGGGCTCTAGGTCTTCCCCAGGAAACTATAGACCGGTAAGTTTAACGTGCATTGTGGGTAAATTGTTTGAAGGACTTATAAGGGATTACATACAGGAATACATAGGGGATAATAGTATTATAAGTGATAACCAGCATGGGTTTACTAAGGATAGAAGTTGTCAAACCAATCTAATTTGCTTTTATGAAGAGGTGAGTAGAAGCCTTGACAGAGGAATGGCTGTGGATACAGTGTTTCTGGATTTTGCTAAAGCATTTGATACTGTCCCTCATAGACGTCTGACAGGTAAGTTAAGGTCTTTGGGTTTGGAAATTTTAGTTTGTAACTGGATTGAACACTGGCTCATGGATCGTACCCAGAGAGTGGTGGTCAATAATTCGTACTCTGATTGGTCCCCGGTAATTAGTGGTGTACCCCAAGGTTCAGTACTGGGCCCGCTGTTGTTTAATTTATTTATCAATGATATAGAGGATGGTATTAACAGCTCTGTTTCTATCTTTGCAGATGACACCAAGCTTTGTAGCACGGTACAGTCTATAGAGGATGTGCATAAGTTACAAGATGACTTGGATAGACTAAGTGTCTGGGCATCCACTTGGCAAATGAGGTTCCATGTGGATAAATTTAAAGTTATGCATCTGGGTACTAATAACCTGCATGCATCGTATGTCTTAGGGGGGATTAAACTGGCAGAGTCACTGGTAGAGAAGGATCTGGGTGTACTTGTAGATCACAGACTACAGAATAGCATGCAATGTCAGGCTGCTGCTTCCAAAGCCGGCAGGATATTGTCATGTATCAAAAGAGGCATGGACTCAAGGGACAGGGACATAATACTCCCCCTTTATAAAGCATTGGTACGGCCTCACCTGGAATATGCTGTTCAGTTTTGGTCGCCTGTACATAAAAGGGACACTGTGAAGCTGGAAAGGGTGCAGAGACGCGCGACTAAACTAATATGGGGCATGGATCATCTTAGCTATGAGGAGCGATTAAAGGAGTTACAATTGTTTAGTCTTGAGAAGAGACGTTTAAGGGGGGGATATGATAAACGTATATAAGTATATTAATGGCCCATACAAAAAATATGGAGAAAAACTGTTCCAGGTTAAACACCCCCAAAGGACGAGGGGGCACTCCCTCCGTCTGGAGAAGAAAAAGTTTAGTCTCAAGGGGCGACACGCCTTCTTTACCCTGAGAACTATGAACTTATGGAACAGTCTACCTCAGGAACTGGTCACAGCAGGAAAAATGAACAGCTTTAAAACAGGATTAGATACATTCCTGGAACAAAATAACATTAATGCTTATGAAGAAATATAAAATCCCATCCCTTCCCCAATATCGCGCCACACCCCTACCCCTTAATTCCCTGGTTGAACTTGATGGACATATGTCTTTTTTCGACCGTACTAACTATGGAACTACTATTGTTGGGGGGAGCTGCCTACTATTGTGGGGAACCTGCCTACTATTGTGGGGGAAATGCTGACCTAATGTGGGGGAGCTGCCTACTATTGTGAGGAACCTGCCTACTATTGTGGGGGAACTGCTGACCTAACGTGGGGGGGAGCTGCCTAAAAATGTGGGGGGAGCTGCCTAATATTGTTGGGGGGAGCTGCCTAATATTGTATGGGAACTGCCTACTATTGTTGGGGGGAGCTGCCTACTATTGTGGGGAACCTGCCTACTATTGTGGGGGAAATGCTGACCTAATTTGGGAACCTGTCTACTGTTGTGGGGGAGCTACCTACTATTGTTGGGGAGCTGCCTACTATTGTGGGGAAACTGCCTACTATTGTGGGGGAGATGCCTACTATTGTGGGGGAGCTGCCTACTATTGTGGGGGAGCTGCCTACTAATGTGGGGGAACTCCCGACCTAATGTGGGGGAGCTGGCAATCTAATGTGGGGGAATCTAATCTAATCTAATGAGCGGAGCGCTGCATTTTACCAGAAGACGGGGAGAAGTCATTTTCGGCATCGGTTTCGGCCGGATATTTTTTTTTATTTCGGTTTCGTTCCGGTTCTGAAATTTCCATTTCGGTGCACCTCTAATATATATATATATATATATATATATATATATATATATATATATATATATATATATTTTTTTTTTTTTTTTTTTTTTACTTTTGGGTTGTTAACCCATTAACAATCATGTATGCAAAGTTACATCCTTGTGCAGAGTAACTTTATTTATTTGGTTTAATTTTTATTTTTCCAGTGCGACACTTTTTATTCCCGTGCGACAGAATTTAATAATTTAAAAACCGAAGCATGCGACAGATTAGTAAATCACAAGGAAAAAAAAGACGAGTACACTGAAAAAAAACACCTAACCGACACTCCAGTCTTTGTAAATGAGGGCCAATGACTTTAATTGTTAGGGTAGGGTAACACACAGCATATCCGCAGCGTATTTGATGCTGCAAATGTGCTGCTGGCAGTCACAGAGCGACTTGCTGCGGCCAGGTAGCTCTGGGTATCAGCTCATGACTGCCGGTAGAAAATCTGCTGCTACAAGTGGACACACGGCACTCTGTGACTGCCAACAACTTATCCACAGCTTCAAATATGTTGTGGATGCACTGCGCGTGACCCTACCCTTAAACAGAAAATGTAACAAGTGCAGATGAAATATGGACAATATATATATATATATATATATATATATATATATATATATATGCAGAACAAAACCTGAAGAAATTGTACAAATTAATAAACTGTATTACAAATCCATATACCTGTCTCCTTCACCCCAGAATATCAGGTTCTTCCCATTGATGCCATTTTTAACCTACAAATAAGCGGCTATCCCAAATAGTATGCATAAAACAAGTGAATTGACAAAATAATCTTCTATTATAATTACAATTCATTACATGATAGGGATAAAAGGAACTAAATCAAAAAATCCAGAGGAGGAAGGAACATGATACAGCCACCAAAAGTAAAGTACACAGTGTACATAAAGATATGTCGATACAGGCAGGTAGTGTGGGTGACACATTATAATGATACTTACCTACCTTACATAGTTACATAGTTAGTACGTTTGAAAAAAGGCATACGTCCATCAAGTTCAACCAGGGAACTGAAGGGTAGGGTGTGGCGCGATATTGGGGAAGGGATGGGATTTTATATTTCTTCATAAGCATTCATGTTATTTTGTTCCAGGAATGTATCTAACCCTGTTTTAAAGCTGTTAATTTTTCCTGCTGTGACCAGTTCCTGAGGTAGACTGTTCCATAAGTTCACAGTTCTTATGGTAAAGAAGGCGTGTCGCGCCTTGAGACTAAACCTTTTGTTCTCCAGATGGAGGGAGTGCCCCCTCGTCCTTTGGGGGGGGTTTAACCTGGAACAGTTTTTTTCCATATTTTTTGTATGGGCCATTAATATACTTATATACATTTATCATATCCCTCCTTAAACGTCTCTTCTCAAGACTAAACAATTATAACCCCTTTAATCGCTCCTCATAGCTAAGATGTTACATGCCCCATATTAGTTTAGTCGCGCATCTCTGCACCCTTTCAAGCTCCACAGTGTCCCTTTTATGGACTGGTGCCCAAAACTGAACAACATATTCCAGGTGAGGCCGTACCAATGCTTTATAAAGGGGGAGTATTATGTCCCTGTCCCTCGAGTCCATGCCTCTTTTTATACAGGACAATATCCTGCCGGCCTTGGAAGCAGCAGCCTTACATTGCATGCTACATGGAACAAAAGAAGCGAGACAGGAGACGAGCCGGGACGAGCTGGTTTCATGCGATATACGCACTTCCTCTAGCCGGAATTCATGCTATTCTGTAGTCTGTGATCTACAAGTACACCCAGATCCTTCTCTATCAGTGACTCTGCCAGTTTAATCCCCCCTAAGACATAAGACGCATGCATGTTATTAGTACCCAGATGCACAACTTTGCATTTATCCACATTGAACCTCATTTGCCAAGTGAATGCCCAGACACTTAGTCTATCCAAGTCATCTTGTAACCTATACACATCCTCTATAGTCTGTACCGTGCTACAAAGCTTGGTGTCATCTGCAAAGATATAAACAGAGCTGTTAATGCCATCCTCTATATCATTGATAAATAAATTAAACAACAGTGGGCCCAGTACTGAACCTTGGGGTACACCACTAATAACCGGGGACCAATCAGAGTACGAATCATTGACCACCACTCTCTGGGTATGATCCATGAGCCAGTGTTCAATCCAGTTACAAACTAAAGTTTCCAAACCCAAAGACCTTAACTTACCTGTCAGACGTCTATGAGGGACAGTATCAAACGCTTTAGCAAAATCCAGAAACACTATATCCCCAGCCATTCCTCTGTGAAGGCTTCTGCTCACATCTTCATAAAAGCAAATTAGATTGGTTTAACAACTTATATCCTTAGTAAACCCATGCTGGCTATCACTTATAATACAATTATCCCCTATGTATTCCTGTATGTAATCCTTTATAAGTCCTTCAAACAATTTACCCACAATGCACGTTAAACTTACCGGTCTATAGTTTCCTGGGGAAGACCTAGAGCCCTTTTTGAAGATTGGCACCACATTCGCCTTGCGCCAGTCCCTTGGCACAATACCAGACACCAGTGAATCTCTAAATATCATGAACAGGGGTACAGCTATTACTGAACTTAGTTCTCTAAGAACCCTTGGGTGCAATCCATCTGGCCCTGGAGATTTGCTTACATTTATATTACGTAACTTACCATGTACCATTTCTACCTTAAGCCAGTTCAGTACATTACATGATGTGTTACCAGCATTGACCTGTCCAATGTCAGCTTCTTCTTCCTTAGTATATACAGAACTAAAGAACCCATTCAGTAGCTCTGCTTTCTCTTTATCGCCTGTGACAACCTCCCCATTATCATTATTTAGGGGTCCTACATGCTCTGTCCTTGATTTTTTTGCATTTATATATCTAAAAAAATATTTAGGATTAGTTTTGCTTTCTTTGGCCACCTGTCTCTTATTTAGAATTTTTGCTGTTTTTAGTACATTTTTACAGATTTTATTAAGCTCCTTGTACTGTTTAAATGTTATAGCTACCCCATAAATGACCCCATTATAAAAACTGCTCCCCTCAAAGTATTCAAATTGACATTCAGTAAGTGTGTTAACCCTTTAGGTGTTTCACAGGAATCACAGTAATGTGAAGGAGAAAATTCAAAATCTTCATTTTTTTGTTCTTGTAGACCCAGTTTTTTTTTAATTTTTACAAGGGGTAAAGGGAGAGAAATCTTCCTAAAATTTGTAACCCAATTTCTCTTGAGTAAGGAAATACCTCATATGTGTATGTCAAGTGCTCTGTGGGTGCACTAGGGGGCCCAGAAGGGAAGGAGCGACAATGGGATTTTGGAGAATGAGTTTTTCTAAAATGGTTTTTGGGGGGCATGTCACATTTAGGAAGCCCCTATGGTTCCAGAACAGCAAAAAAAATCACATGGCATACTATTTTGGAAACTACACCCCTCAAGGAACATAACAAGGGGTACAGTGAGCATTAACACCCCACAGGTATTTGACGACTTTTTGTTCAAGTCGGATGTGTAAATGAAAAAAAAAATTTCACTAAAATGCTGGTTTTTCCCCAAAGTTTACATTTTTACAAGGGGTAATAGGATAAAATGCCCCCCAAAATATGTAACCCCATTTCTTCTGAGTATGGAAATACCCCATGTTTGGACATCAAGTGCTCTGCTGGCGCACTACAATGCTCAGAAGAGAAGGAGCGCCATTGGGCTTTTGGAGAGAGAATTTGGTTGGAATAGAAGTCGGGGGCCATGTGCGTTTACAAAGCCCCCCGTGGTGCCAGAACAGTGGGCCCCCCACATGTGACCCCATTTTGGAAACTACACCCCTCACAGAATTTAATAAGGGGTGCAGTGAGCATTTACACCCCATAGGGTATTTCACTACTCAGGAGAAATTGCGTTACACATTTTCCTTTTACCTCTTGTGAAAATAAAAAGCATGGGGTAACACCAGCATGTTAGTGTTACATTTTTTCCACTAACAGCCTGGTGTAGACCCCAACTTTTCCTTTTCATAAGGGGTAAAAGGAGAAAAAAGCCCTCTAAAATTTGTAACGCAATTGCTACTGAGTACGGAAAATACCCTATATGTGGCCCTAAACTATTTCCTTGAAATACGACAGGGCTCCGAAGTGAGTTAACGCCATGCGCATTTGAGGACAAAATTAGGGATTGCATAGGGGTGGACATAAGGGTATTCTACGCCAGTGATTCCCAAACAGGGTGCCTCCAGCTGTTGCTAAACTCCCAGCATGCCTGGACAGTCAGTGGCTGTCCGAAAATACTGGGAGTTGTGGCTTCGCAACAGCTGGAGGCTCTGTTTTGGAAACACTGCCATACGATACGTTTTTCATTTTTATTGGGGGGGAGGGCAGTGTAAGGGGATGTATATGTAGTGTTTTAACCTTTTATTATGAGTAAGTGCAGTGTAGTGTTTTTAGGGTACATTCACACAGGCGGGTTTACAATGAGTTTCCCGCTAGGAGTTTGCCCTGCAGGTGGAAAACTTGTCGCAGCTCAAATTTGAAGCAGGAAACTCACTGTAAACCCGCCCGTGTAAATGTACCCTGTACATTCACATGGGGGGGGGGGGGAAACCTCCAGCTGTTGCAAAACTACAACTCCCAGACTGTGCATGCTGGGAGTTGTAGTTTTGCAACAGCTGGAGGCACACTGGTCGGAAACCTTCAGATAAGTTATATTACCTAACTCAGAATGTTCCAACCAGTGTGCCTCCAGCTGTTGCAAAACTACAACTCCCAGCATGTACTGATCGCCAAAGGGCATGCTGGGAGATGTAGTTATACAACAGCCGGAGGTACGCAACTACATCTCCCAGCATGGCGAGACAGCCATTTTCTGTTCGTGCATCCTGGAAGTTGTAGTTTTGCAAGATTTAGAGGACCACGGTTTAGTAACCACCGCACAGTGATCTCCAAACTGTAGCCCTCCAGCTGTTGCAAAACTACAAATCCCAGCATGCCCGTACAGCAGTTTGCTGTCTGGGCATGCTGGGATTTGTAGTTTTGCAACATCTGGAGGGCTACAGTTGAGAGACCACTGTATAGTAGTCTCCAAACTGTAGCCCTCCAGATGTTGCAAGGCAACTCACCGGCTTCCGTAGGATCACTACACGCCGCACCAGGGGGGAGAGAGGATCAGCGCTATTGGACCTCCACCACCGCCGCCGCAGGTCACAGGACAGTTCCCCCATTCTGCCCTCATTACCGTGGGTGGGCAGAACGGGGGAACTGAACTTTAACCCCCCCACCCCGGATCTGCCATTGGTTGGTCGCTTCTGACCCACCAATAGCAGGGATAGGAGGGGTGGCACCCCTGCCACCTAACTCCTATCCCTTCAGGGGGACCAGGGGTGTCTTGGACACCCCGATCCCCCTTGTTTTCCGGGTCACCGGGTCACTGGAGACCCGGATGACCCGGAATCAACGCAGATCGCCTGTCTGAATTGACTGGCGATTTGCGGTGATTGCCGACATGGGGGGGGGGGGGTCTCTGGACCCCCCTGGGCGATATGCCGGGATGGCTGCTGTTAGATAACAGCAGCCGTCCTAGCCCGATCACCCTGTCCGGTGACGTGGCGATCCCGGAACACTGCGCCGTAAATGTACAGCGCTGTGCGCTAAGATGCTCTAAGTAGCACTGTTAAAAGATTAATTCAGAAATTTAAACCGAAGATTATGGATAGCTAGGGCTTCCTACCATAACAACATTTTTATTCCCAGACCCAGCTGCAGTATCAGTAAACCATATATTGCCTGAATGACACAGCCTGGTGTTGGCTGAAGAATGAGGAGACCATTGAAATGTATGATTTTTTTAAATTTAAATTTAAGATTTTGAAATTTAAATTAATGATTTTGAAATTGAACTTTTAACTCCCAGGTCTTAGTGTCCTGGACCCCGGTGTGTGGGTAAAAAAGGCCAAATTTAACAAGCCCCCACAGGGCTCATGTGGCCGTGAGATGTAGGTGCAACGTCTCCATTGCCTTGACCAGCCATTGTTTCCAACGCTTTTCGCCAAGGCAAACCATGTGAAGAACAGCGTGACACCGCCATGCCCTGCACACATGGTATGCTGAAGGGCCACTGAGACTTGTCTGGGCAGTGGAGGGTGAGGACATGGTGGAGGATGAGGAGGCGGAATCGCACACTGTCACAGGACCAACGGGTTGACAGAGTGGATCAAAATGCAGCATGAGTACACAAGAGGGGTTCACAACCCTAAAATTAAAAGGTGAATGTTGAAATCTCTATTGAAGATGCATGTTAGGTAGTGCTACCATCCAAAAATTTAAGGTCCAAACAAAGAAGCATCAGTAAACCAAGTAGTTCCTGAAAGACACAGGAAAAGGCATCAGCAGTACACAAGAGGATTTCATGACCCCTAAGATTGAAATATCAATGTTGAATTATCAATTAAGCATGTATGTAAGCTAGTGCTAAACATCCAAAAATGTAAGGCCCAAGCCCTGAAGCATCATAAAGCCAAGTAGTTCCTGAAAGACACAGAAGCAGACATCAGCAGTACCCATGAGGGTTTCATAACCCCTTACATTCTATTAAGCATGTATTTAGCTAATGCTAAACATCCAAAAATTTAAGGCCCAAGCCCAGAAGCATCAATAAGCCAAGTAATGAACAACTTAAAGCCTACTGGAACTGAGGAACTTAAAAATGGTAAATCTACCACCTGGGATAGTCAGCCAATTCCAACAGCCGGTGGTCAGTATCCACAGTTCCCTGTTTCTGCTAGTCATTGGCAATATTCCTTTTATTACTGGTCTGGTATCAACATGGCAATAATTCTGGAAGAGTAACTCAAGGATAGCCACATATTTCCTACAATACACAGTCAATATATAGACCATATATTGGCTGAATGACACAGCCTGGAGGTGGCTCAAGCATGAGGAGACCATATAGTGTCTGAATGGCACAGCCTGGAGTTGGCGGCAGATGAGGAGACAATAGGGCCTCACAATCTCTCAAAATAAAAGATGAATTTTGAAATTTCCATTGAAGATGTCTGGTACCTAGTGCTACCATAAACATATATAGGTAATGTCTTATAGGTAATGTCATCACTAAACCATGTAGTTGCTGAATGACACAGATAAGAGCAGTCTGCAGCAGGAGTGCACAAGATGGTTTCATAACTCCTAAGATTGAAAGATCAATGTTGAAATCTCAGTTCAGCCTGTATGTAAGCTAGTGCTAACATCCTACAATATAAGGCCCAAGCCCAGCAGCATCACTAAGCCGAGTAGTTCCTGAAACACACAGCCTGTTGCAGGCATCAGCATGAGTTTTCAAGAGGGCTTCACAACCCCTAACATTATGTTAATGTTGAAATCTGTATAGAAGATGTATGTTAGCTAGTGCTAACACATTGAAAAATTTTAGGCACAGGCCCAGCATCTTCACTAAACCATATAGTTGCTGAAACACTAAGCCTGGAGTAGGCATCATAATGTGTTTACAAGAGGGCTTCACAACCCCTAACATTAAAATGTTAATGTTGAAATCTGTGTACAAGATGTATGTTAGGTATTGCTTACCTCAACAAATTTTAGTCACAGGCCCAGCAGCATCACTAAACCATATAGTTGCTGAAACACACAGCCTAGAGTAGGCAGCAGGATGCATACATAAGAGGGATTCACAACACCTAACATTAAAAGATCAATGTTGAAATCTCGATTGAGCATGTATGTTTGCTAGTGTTTACATAAAAAAAATTGTAATATCGAAGACAGTCCCAGCAGCATCAGAAATCAATATATTGGCAGAATAACACAGCCTGGAGTTGGGAAAGCATAAGGAGCCCATATAGTGTCTGAATGGCACAGCCTGGAGTTGGCCGAAGCATGAGGAAACCATATAGTGGCTGAATGGCACAGCCTGGATTGGCAGAAGCATAAGGAGACAAAATAGTGGCTGAATGAAACAGCCTGGAGGTGGCAAAAGCAGCATCAGGAGTCCTGAAAGTGACCACGTGACAGAGTCGTGCAGTCGGTGGCAATACCAGTACCCGGTGATGAAGGTGGCTGGAATGTTTTTAACTGGGGAGCAGTTCCTTAAATCTGTTTGGCACTATCCATATTTGTAAAGTGTTGGTGTAGCACCATGGTCAATCTACTTTGTAGGCATCTAGCATTGGTGGGTGGAAATCCTGGCTGATCTATGCCTGATTCATCTTCACAAAGGTCAGTCTCTCCACATTTTTCGTGGACAGACGAGTTCTCCTTGGGGTGACTATTGCCCCGCCGCATGCCACACTACTGGCCGGGCAGGACAGCTTTTCCAGGGCAAACGCTGCTACTTGCGGCCAGAAATCAGGTTTGGCTGCCCAGAAGTCCAGCAGATCTACAAGGTGCGTTGGCATGGGAATGTCAAGGTATGCCACCACCTGCTGGTTCAGGTCCTGCTCCATGTCTACCTGCTGCTGATGAGTTGCTTCACTATGCGGGTGAAGAAAGGTACTCATCAGTGACTGTAGACTCAGGCTGCTGCTGATGAAGCTGGTACTGCTCCTGCCACCCCACCCCTCCCCAGCAGCCAATGCAGTGGAAGGTGAGCGCAGAGGGCCCCCGAGTAAGACCTGCTAGTGGATGGACGATGGCGCTGATAGGCATCAGCCAACTGACTACGAAGGATCTCTCTGTAGTAGGTCAGTTCGTCCTCGCTCTTAGTGGGTGTAAAAAAAAGCACCCATTTAGTGCCGGTAGCGATGGTCCAATAAGGTGGAGACCCAGAAGTCATCCCGCTGCCAAATGGTGACAATTCGGCTGTCACTACGCAAGCAAGTGAGCATGCATCGTGCCATTTGTGCAAGTGACTCGGAGGGACTCCCTGCCTCTATCTCCACTGCATACTGCCACGGTGTGTCTGGGTCCTTGTCTCGCCTATCTCATAACCCTCTAGTTCCTCTAGTTCATCATGCTCCTCCTCTTCTGTCAGATGACTAGAAACACCGCCCACCTCATCATTTCTAAACTGTGCTCCACTGTGCCCCTCATCCTCCTCCTCCTCCAGTTCAGCCCCCACAGGTATCATGTGGCCGTGAGATGTAGGCGCAACATCTCCATTGCCCTGACCAGCCATCGTTTCCAAAACTTGTTGTAGGATATGAAGCAGTGGAATGACGTTGTTAATCCCATAATCCTGGCGATTATATTTACGTATAATGTGGCTTCCTCAAATGGCCTGAGCAAACGGCAGGTTTCACGTATGAGCTGCCACTGGTTCACATTGAAGTTACACATGAGATTACCCCTATCCACTTGGATCATCAAGAAATCGTGATGGCTTTTCTCTGTTTGTACAGTTGGTCCAACATATGCAGGGTTGACTTCCAACGTGTGGAAACGTCACAAATCAGACTATGTTGGGGGATACCATTCTCACGCTGCAGCTCAAGGAGGGTGTGCTTTGTGGTGTACAAGTGGCTGAAGTGCATGCAAAGTTTCCTTCCCATTCATTGGATGTCTTGCAAATGGGGGGAACACTTCAGGAACTGCTTGACAACCAGATTTAACAAGTGTGCCATGCAGGGTGCATGGGTCACCCTTCCTTTTTGCAGCGCGGCCACGATGTTCTTCCCGTTGCCGGTCACCATGGTTCCCATTTCCAGTTTTCGTGGAGTAAGCCATTCTACGATTTCTTTACAAATGACTTTCAGCAGATCATCCCCTGTGTGACTCTTTTTGCCAAGGCAAACCATGTGAAGAACAGCCTGACACCGCCGTGCCCTGTACACATGGTATGCTGAAAGGCCACTGAGACTTTTCTGAGCAGTGGAGGCTGAGGACACGGTGGATGAGGAGGAGGTGGAGTCGCACACTGTCACAGGACCAACGGGCTGACAGCGTGGAGGAGGAAGCGGAGTGACCTGTCCAAGTTGGGATTGTGGCTGTGCAGGAACCACATTCACCCAGTGAGCTGTAAAGGACATGTATTGTCCCTGACCGTAGTTAGAGCTCCAGACGTTGGCGCTGCTGTGCACTTTGGTACACACCGACAGGCTCAAGGACTGGCCCACCTTCTCTTCCACAAAATTGTGCAGGGCTGGTACTGCCTTCTTCGCAAAGAAATTACGGCTTGGTACTCTCCACCTCGGCACAAGCCATCAGTTCTCAAGCACAGTCCACCACTTTAAAAGGGAGGGACTGCAGCACCAGCAACTTAGACAGGAGCACATTCAGCTTCTGCGCCATTGGATGAGTGGGTGCATACTGTTGTCTCTTGGACATGGCTTTGCGGATGGATTGTTGGCGGAATGGCTGACTAAAAGTGGGAGAAGCAGGAGCATCTGGAGCGACAGAAGGAGGGTATGAAACACAGCTCCCTTCGGCTGAGGTGGTGGAGCCTTGGCTGTCTGAAGGAGGGAGCGGCTGGCCACTGGGTGATGCAGAAGGCTGGACCACTAAATTGGAGCCACGGTTCTCCCAGGACACTTTATGGTGGCGAAGCATGTGTTGACGCTGGGCCGTGGTGCCAACATTGGGACCCTGGCTATGTGAACCTCCTTCGAATGCTTAATGAAAAACTGCCACACTGCCGAGTTGCTGATTTTCTCACCAACAGTCCCCACTAATTGACTGCAGGAACTAATTAATCTCCAAGAACCCCTGTTCCACTACCTCCTGGAAAGGTAGGCTGCCGCCAAGCAGGTGGTCTCCCCCAGGTACGTTTGGCTCCAGAATTTCCACTTCTGCCACCACACTGACTGACAACCATGCTACCCCCTTGCTGGTTCAGCTACTGCCTCACGGGCAACCTGCAACTCTCTTCTCCTGATGATGAAGCCCCTTCTGCACCAGTCTCCCAATTGCGATCGGCTTCATTATCATCGAGTTGTGTCTGAACGTCACTGATGTCCTCCTCAGGTTCCTCAACAGTGTCTGCTTTAGGACCCTGAACCCTGGCAACACCGCCTCCCCCGTCACTCTCCTCATCACTACTTGCCCGCCTAGCAGAGGAAACGGCCCATGTCTCCTCCCCTTCTTGGCTGGGCAGTAGTTGCTGACTGTCCTCTATTAGATCGTCCTCAGTGAATAGTGGAGCTAAACCCACAGCATAAGATACTTCTGTAGGAGAGGGAACAACATAGGACAAAGGCAATGGGAGGATAGGGACTGCTCCCGGGCCATGCCAACTGAGGGTTGTGTCTGAGGAACCCAACGACTGTTGACTGGGGTGTCAGATGTCACTTGTGATGAAGTGGATGACCGTGTTAACCAATCAACGATGGCAGATGGGTTGCTGGTCGAGACACGACCGCTAGCTGATAACGGGAGCTCAGGCCTCTTGCTGCGACGCCTGCTGACTAGTGTTGCTCGCGAATATTCGCAATTCGAATATTATTCGCGAATATCGCATATTCGCGAATTTCGCGAATATAGCGCTATATATTCGTAATTACGAATATTCGTTTATTTATTTATTTTTTTTCTTCACAGTACACATCACAGTGATCACCCCTCTCTGCTTCCAGCTTGTGTGGTGTAAAGAAGGCTCTAATACTACTGTGTGAGACTGCCGGACGAAAATCCGCATATGCGAAAATTAGCATATGCTAATTTTCGCGTATGCGAATTTTCGCGTATGCTAATTTTGTATATGCTAATTTTCGCATATGTTAATTTTTGCATACGTGAATGTTCGCATATGCGAAAATAAAACGAGGATGTTACGAATATGCGAATATTCGCGAATATATGACGAATATTCGCCCATATATTCGCGAATATTCGCGAATTCGAATATGGCCTATGCCGCTCAACACTACTGCTGCCCCTAGTTTTCTGTGACCTCTGCCTGAAGGATTTAGGCCTCTGCCACTCCTCTGTGCATGGAGAAAATGTAGAAAAATGCTGCGGTGGCGCTTCCAAGGAATTCACCCAAAGTCGTGGGTATAGGTATAAAGTAAATAATTTATTTTTACAGCATAAAGAAATCAAAGAAAATAAATAAATAAAGCAGACGCGTTTTCAATTGCAGGTGGTTGCTGTGTGGCCAGGTGACAGGTGTGGGAATTTAAATACACAAAAATGGCTCCAAACCAGGTGAGCTGGTGACGTCATGTGGGATGGATGCCGGGGCCAGGTGTGGACTAGGCAAGAGAGACCTACATAGTACAAGCAGAAACAGACTGTTCCTCCTCCCCGCCACCCACCCCTACCCCCGCGCACCTACCATCAAGGTGCGCCCCCCCCCCCCCCCCGACATCCTGCTGCTCCCCCAGCTCCCCAACCGGTGGTAACCTTAACTACCATGGAACCCAGCGGAGCAACTCCGACAACACCCGCCCCTCGCCCGGTGGTACCTCTGACTACCGTGGCACCCTGCAGAGCTACCCCAGCCACCCACGCTCCTCGCCCAGCGGTACCCTCAACTACAGCGGCACACAGCGGAGCAACCACCCAAACCCCGGCCACAGCCCCCACAGCGGAGAAACCCACCCGTACTCCCGCAAAGACTGTCGACCCCCCAACCATCCCACCTGAACTCCTTGAATTCATCGAAAGACAGCACAAGAAGGAAAGCGACCAACCCAGCATTACTCCACCTCGGCTACCTTCCGGTCGCTTCGACTCATCAGCCAACGAGTCCTCCTCATCCTTCGATGACTCTCTCATCACGGTGCACGGCAGCATCACACCTCCACTCACCCAGCAATCACCACCCCTACAGTCTGCTTCCAGAGACAACACCTCTTTTTTCACCCCCACAGCCAGCTTCCCACACTCTCCCTCCGACTTCCACAAACACGAAGCGACTGACCTAGAGGACTCCCCCTCTGCTAACACCTCCCTGGTCGAGTCTTTTTTAGTCCTTCCCCCGGCCCTGAACCGCAACACCACGCCGCTTCAGGTGGAGGCCATGCAGGCGGGGATCATCACCGATAACCTAGAGCAAGTATCACTAGCCCCGACGCTAATACCCAGAACACAAAAAAAAAAAGAAAGAGAGGATGCAGAGGAGGAAAAATAAAGAAAGAAGCAACATTTCCAATAAAAGACTTTGAACCACCACCTACATCCTCCACCCACCTGGACACAGTGAAAATCTTCAACCTGTCCTGCAAAACTCTCACCAAACACTTTGAGAGTGTCCTCCAGAAAGGTCTGTCTTTTTGCCCATCAGCCAGACCAGATGACTACACCCTGTTCCTGGACCTCAATGCATACATCAGGAAATTAACCCTCAAAAGACATTTCAACGTACCCAGCCACTACGCCAAGGAGACACCTGCAGCTACACAGACGCCGGTTCCTGCCACATTGATGGTTCCTCCACCGCATCACAGTGGACTCAAACCCAAGTCCCATTTCTAAACCAGGGACACCACAGACTTCATTAACTCTATCCTTTATGTAAGGTGGAAAAATCCCTACAGCCTCTTGACTATGGACATTACTTCCTGTACACCATCATTGACCACAACCTGGGCATTGCTGCAGTATCGCATTTCCTTCAAAGTGATCCTACTATGCCATCACTCCAGCGCCAATTCATCCTGGACAGCATCCTCTTCATCCTGCAGAACAATACGTTCCAATTCAATGGCAGCATTTACCACCAGTGCTGCGGCACAGCCATGGGTAGCCGATTCGCACAAAGCCTCGCTAACCTCTTTATAGGTCATTTTGAAGAGACTGTACTGTACAAACATGAACTGTTCAAAAATTGCATACTGTACAAAAGATACATAGACGACATCTTCATCATCTGGGATATCTCCAAGGAAAACCTTAACAACTTCCTGACTTTCCTAAATGAAAATTCCTGGAACATCCAATTCCCCTCTAACCACTCAGAGGAATCCATCGATAACGAATGTTATCGTCTACCACACCGAGGACAATCGGGTCAAAACCAAGACCTATTTCAAGTCAGTGGATGGGAACAGCTACCTCAACTATGACAGCTGCCATTTCAGAAAGTGGACACAGAACATCCCCTTGGTCAGTACAAAAGAATTAGAAGAAACTGCACCGAACATTCAGACTTCGAGAACCAAAGTAAAATCCTGGACCAGCGCTTCACATCCAAAGGCTATCCTACCTCACTCATCAACCAAAGCAAGCTCAAGGCAAGCAAATTCTCACAAAAAGAGTGCTTGAAACCCAAAGTCACCAACAATGACTGACCTGAGCAAACCCACTCCTTCAATTTCATCAAACTCATCAAAAGGATCATCACTGACCATTGGAAAACTCTCCTGCTGGACCCCTTCCTCAAAGACATTCTGCCACCTAGACTAAACATCACCTCCAGAAAAAAAAGGTCCCTCAAAAACATGCTGGCACCCAGCAAACTCAAAGCACCATAGAAGCAAACCACCTTGCTGGACACCCCACCTGTCACCGGTTCATACAAGTGCAACAAACCTCTCTGCAAATGCTGCAACAACATTGCTAACAAATGCACAAAATTCACCTGCAGGGTGACAAACATCACTTACCCCATCAGGAGTTTCATTAACTGCAGCACCTCCGACGTGATCTACCTCCACGAGTGCCCCTGTGGTCTTCAGTACGTCGGGCGCACCATCCAACCACTAAATCAATGCATTAACAAGCACAGATATAATGTCACCAAGGGGTACCAACTCCACAGTGTCTCCAGACATGCAGCGGAAAAGCACAGCAGCAATTTCAGGTGCCGCACCATCACACCTATTGAACACATCTCCGCTGACACTGCCCACCGCTTCGCAGTACTGAGAAAACGGGAACATTTCTGGATCTTCACCCTTAAAACTTTGACACCCTCGGGTTTGAATGAATACATCGAAAATGTTACCTAATCCACCCCTCCACCTACTGCTGCCGGAATGCAAGTCCACCCACCTCACCGATGCCAGCTAAAGACAAGCTGATGGGTCCCGATGACATCGTGACAGCCGTAGCAGATTCCTCCTCACTGCGGGACAAGACGACACCAAGCCGCCGCAGAAGCCACCTGTTTCTCTCCCCTCCCCTTTCTCTCTCTCTCTCTCTCTATCTCTCCTTTTCTTTACAGGTCTCACAGCCCTTACATGAAAAATTCCAAGCGATATCCGGACCCCGATGACCACCAGATCGGATGACAGCCCGACCGGACAAAGTTCAAGCCTGATACCGGCACCCTGACAGCGCTCAAAGACCTCCTTCTTCATGATTGGTCGCCAAAACACCTCCTTCTTCACGATTGGTCGCCGCCTGGACCAGCTCAGCAGCGATTGGTCGTACTCTTCAAAAAAGAATTGCCGCCGATGCCTCTAGGAATCTCCCGGAGAGGATATACACGTCTCATCTCCGATTGGCCACCGCCCGGATGACCCTAGCAGCGATTGGCTGACATTTTTTAAAGACACTTTACCGCCACCAGTGGCAGCAACCTGGAATCCGGACTTATACATCCCCCCTCTGATTGGCTCACTCGATATCACGGACAGCCTATCAGAATCTAGCCCACTATCCCCATGCCCATCTTTGGCCGACATCTCCACACAGACTTTCGCCCATGACAGCGTAACTATACTCAGCACGATCCTGATTGGTCGCCTTTACACTATCCCACAGCAAGCGACCAATCAGCCTTAAGAGGCTCGCTTCCATTCATACACCTGCCGCGGCAACCCAGCACAGCGATGACAGCCTCCGCCTACTGCCTCCTGATTGGTCCCACGGACACCGGCAGCTCTCTGATTGGTCGCTACTATGGACATTTCTCGCAGTTCTATTTGAACTTCTAAATACTCCTGTAAAAGACTATACCTATGCATTTTTTTCATGTTTTACGTGGTTTTCATGCTCTTTTATTGAAAATGTTGTACTATGTAGGTCTCTGTTGCCCAGTCCACACCTGGCCCCAGCATCCATCACACATGACGTCACCAGCTCACCTGGTTTGGCGCCATTTTTGTGTATTTAAATTCCCACACGTGTCACCTGGCCACACAGCAACCACCTGCCATTGAAAAAGGGAACTGTGACTCCTGAAACGCGTCTGCTTTATTTATTTATTTTCTTTGATTTCTTTATGCTGTAAAAATAAATTATTTACTTTATACCTATACCCACGACTTTGGGTGAATTCCTTGGAAGCGCCACCGCAGCATTTTTTCTACATTTTCTGCATTCTACATACGGATCAACCTCTGGGCTCCATCCTCACGCTGCAGACCTGCATACCAAGCTAACATCACCGGCAAGGGACACGCTACCCTCCACCTGGGTACCCACCTACACCGGCTAGAGACCTACACTGCACCCGGCACTACCTCCGCTATATACTACTCCTCTGTGCATGTCCTGGCACTTCTCTGCCTTATATACTTAGTACGTATATCACTACTCTTAAAACAGTATTTGTCTAGAACAGCAGCAGGTGATTACTTTTGCTTGGACTTTCACAGTATGTAGGCCCTGGACAGATTAAGAGGTACACTACTTAGATGGTACACTACTTAGATGTACGTATGCATGCGTATTGATGAGGGCAGAAAAATGCGCTACAATATGCCCAAAAACTCAGTATTTTTGTAAACACCAGCCAGTGAGTACTGTTGCTTGGACTTTCACAGTATGTTGGTCCTTGACAGATTAACAGGTACAAAATAGTAGACTGCTTTGATGTAGGTATGTGGTATTCACGTATGAGGGTAGAAAAATACACAACAGTGCAGCCCCACAGTGCAGCACCACAAAAAAAAAGAAAAATCTGTATTAAACCCAAAATTGCACTCTGTCACAGAGTATTAAGAATGGTGGGAACTGCTGCTGGTTATTATACCGTCTACAGAATAGTATAAGCAGCAGATGATTTCTTGTGGGAAAAATACATAGAATTGCGCTGAAAAATCACTCCTGCCTCCTCTGATATGGTTCATGAAGTTAAGGCAGCTTGTTGATATGTATGAGGCAACAAAAAGCTATGTGCCCCTCTCTGATAAAATGATGAATAACGTGGGCTGGCAGAAATATCCTTCTCCGTGACAACAAGCAAAGCACTGCACTTCTCTCTGTCCACAATGCTCATGTGACTAGCAGTTGGCAGTGGTACGCTGCGTTATGTCTGTGTAACACACCGAGGTCACGCAGTCCCTCCTATCCCTCTACAGTGTATGGCATGAAATGAGATGCAAAATGCCTGCAGATTATATAGGGCTGTGACATCACAGGGGTCAATGAATGCTGATAGGCTGCATCTCGCATGTGATTCAGGGTCACCACGCCTACACAGCATCCCATGTACTGACATGTGGATCCTCCATTTTAGGTGTCCCGGAGCCTAGAACACTGTTAAATGGAGTTTAATGAAGCGATTCGTGCGATAGAATCGCGGCGATATTCACATTCATTGCAAATTGAATAAATCATGAAAATCATAATTAATTTGGGTTCATCTGCTTCGATTCGCTCATCTCTAGTTGCACTAGCACTCATAGATATTTCTCTAACATTTATTTGCATATTTTTCCATTTATGATCATGTGCCTAAATTGATGTATTTTAGTGTCTGCTGGATCAAATATTCGAGTTATGTTTTCCCATGAACTGTTACATTTAACTCTTGTGTGTCTTGTTTCTCCTCCCTTCTTCGGATTATTAATTATTTTTTTGTGCATAATACTTAATATGTGTTAACTAATTATTTGTAGGCTAAATAATCTTGATATTGCAGCATTGCAGTACATGGTTGTGGTCTGTTTTTTTTATCTGTTTAACCCCTTAAGGACTTAGCCCTTTTTCACCTTAATGACTCGGCCATTTTTTGCAATTCTGACCACTGTCACTTTAAACATTAATAACTCTGGAATGCTTTTAGTTATCATTCTGATTCCGAGATTGTTTTTTCGTGACATATTCTACTTTAACATAGTGGTAAATTTTTGTGGTAACCTGCATTCTTTCTTGGTGAAAAATCCCAAAATTTGATGAAAAAATTGAAAATTTTGCATTTTTCTAAGTTTGAAGCTCTCTGCTTGTAAGGAAAATGGATATTCAAAATAATTTTTTTTGGTTCACATATACAATATGTCTACCTTATGTTTGCATCATAAAATTTATGAGTTTTTACTTTTGGAAGACATCAGAGGGCTTCAAAGTTCAGCAGCAATTTTCACATTTTTCACAACATTTTCAAACTCACTATTTTTCATTGACCAGTTTAGGTTTGAAGTGTATTTGAAGGGTCTTCATATTAGAAATACCCCATAAATGACCCCATTATAAAAACTGCACCCCCCCCCAAAGTATTCAAAATGACATTCAGTTAGCGTTTTAACCCTTTAGGTGTTTCACAGGAATAGCAGCAAAGTGAAGGAGAAAATTCACAATTTTCATTTTTTATACTCGCATGTTCTTGTAGACCCAATTTTTGAATTTTTGCAAGGGGTAAAAAGGAGAAAATTTTTACTTGTATTTGAAACCCAATTTTTCTCGAGTAAGCACATATCTCATATGTCTATGTAAAGTGTTCGGCGGGCGCAGTAGAGGGCTCAGAAGGGAAGGAGCGACAATGGGTTTTTGGGGGGCATGTCACCTTTAGGAAGCCCCTATGGTGCCAGAACAGCAAAAAAAAAACACATGGCATACCATTTTGGAAACTAGACCCCTCGGGGAACATAACAAGGGGTAAAGTGAACCTTAATACCCCAGAGGTGTTTCACAAATTTTGCATATGTAAAAAAAAAATTTTTTTTCCTAAAATGCATGGTTTCCCAAAAGTTTTACATTTTTGAAAAGGCTAATAGCAGAAAATACCCCCCAAAATTTGAAGCCCAATTTCTCCCGATTCAGAAAAAAAACCACATGGGGGTGAAAAGTGCTCTGCTGGCGCACTACAGGTCTCAGAAGAGAAGGAGTCACATTTGGCTTTTTGAAAGCAAATTTTGCTCTGGGGGCATGCCGCATTTAGGAAGCCCCTATGGTGCCAGAACAGCAAAAAAAAAAAAAACCCACATGGCATACTATTTTGGAAACTAGACCCCTTGGGAAACGTAACAAGGCGTAAAGTGAACCTTAATACCCCACAGGTGTTTCACGACTTTTGCATATGTAAAAAGAAAATTTATTTTTTTCCTAAAATGCTTGTTTTCCCAAAAAATTTACATTTTTAAAAAGGGTAATAGCAGAAAATACCCCCCAAATTTGAAGGCCAATTTCTCCCGATTCAGAAAAAAACCCACATGGGGGTGAAAAGTGCTCTGCTGGCGCACTACAGGTCTCAGAAGAGAAGGAGTCACATTTGGCTTTTTGAAAGCAAATTTTGCTCTGGGGGCATACCGCATTTAGGAAGCCCCTATGGTGCAAGAACAGCAAAAAAAAAAAAACACATGGCATACTATTTTGGAAACTAGACCCCTCGGGGAACTTAACAAGGGGTTAAGTGAACCTTTATACCCCACAGGTGTTTCATGACTTTTTGCATATGTAAAAAAATTTTTATCTAAAATGCTTGTTTTCCCAAAAATTTTACATTTTTAAAAAGGGTAAAAGCAGAAAATACCCCCCAAAATTTGTAACACAATTTCTCCCGAGTATGGCGATACCCCATATGTGACCCTAAACTGTTGCCTTGAAATACGACAGGGCTCCAAAGTGAGAGCGCCATGCGCATTTGAGGCCTAAATTAGGGACTTGCATAGGGGTGGACATAGGGGTATTCTACGCCAGTGATTCCCAAACAGGGTGCCTCCAGCTGTTGTAAAACTCCCAGCATACCTGGAAGTCAGTGGCTGTCTGGTAATACTGGGAGTAGTTGTTTTGCAACAGCTGGAGGCTCCGTTTTGGAAACAGTGGCGTACCAGACGTTTTTCATTTTTATTGGGGAGGGGAGGGGGGCTGTGTAGGGGTATGTGAATATGTAGTGTTTTTTACTTTTTATTTTATTTTGTGTTGGTGTAGTGTAGTGTAGTGTTTTTAGGGTACAGTCGCATGGGCAGGGGCTCACAGTAGTTTCTCGCTGTCACGATGCCGGCTGGCAGGTAGTGGATCCTCTGTGCCAGAGAGGGATTGGCGTGGACCGCGCTAGTGGACCGGTTCTAAGTCACTACTGGTTTTCACCAGAGCCCGCCGCAAAGCGGGATGGTCTTGCTGCGGCGGTAGTGACCAGGTCGTATCCACTAGCAACGGCTCACCTCTCTGACTGCTGAAGATAGGCGAGGTACAAGGGAGTAGACAGAAGCAAGGTCGGACGTAGCAGAAGGTCGGGGGCAGGCGGCAAGGTTCGTAGTCAGGGTGGATAGCAGAAGTTCTGGTACACAGGCTTTAGACACACAAAACGCTTTCACTAGGCACAAGGGCAACAAGATCCGGCAAGGGAGTGCAAGGGAGGAGCTCAGATATAGCCAGGGAGCAGGTGGGAGCCAATTAAGCTAATTGGACCAGGCACCAATCATTGGTGCACTGGCCCTTTAAGTCTCAGGGAGCTGGCGCGCGCGCGCGCCCTAGAGAGCGGAGCCGCGCGCGCCAGCACATGACAGCAGGAGACGGGAACGGGTAAGTGACCTGGGATGCGATTCGCGAGCGGGCGCGTCCCGCAGTGCGAATCGCATCCCCGACGGCCATGACAGGGCAGCGCTCCCGGTCAGCGGGACCGACCGGGGCGCTGCGGAGAGAGAGACGCCGTACGCGCTCCGGGGAGGAGCGGGGACCCGGAGCGCTAGGCGTAACAGTACCCCCCCCCCCTTAGGTCTCCCCTTCTCTTTGTCCGGTAACTGCCTCCCCTGGGATGAGGACACCGGGAAAGGATGGAGGGATTCCTCAACGGCAGGCAGAACAGCAGGAGTAGGAATGGGGAGGGAGGGCAGAGGGCGAGGCCTGGCACGGGGCAGTGTGACACCAGGACGAGGGCCATGAGGGGACACAGAGGCTTGCCTGATGGGACTGGGAGGGGGGGAGAGGCATTTCCTGTGGCAGGCAGAGTCCCTAACGACCTTAGGGGGACCGGATACAGGAGGAACCACAGGGTCACGGCAGGGAGTACTGGGAACCGGTTTAAGGCAGTCCTTGGAACAAGAGGGACCCCAACTCTTGATCTCCCCAGTGGACCAATCCAGGGTTGGGGAATGGTGTTGAAGCCAGGGTAGTCCAAGGAGAATTTCGGAAGTGCAATTGGGAAGGACAAAAAATTCAATTTTCTCGTGATGAGGTCCGATGCACATTAGGAGGGGCTCCGTGCGGTAACGCACGGTGCAATCCAACCTGGCTCCGTTGACCGCGGAAATGTGGAGTGGCTTGACAAGACGGGTCACCGGAATGCGGAATTTATTCACCAAGGACTCCCGAATAAAATTCCCAGAGGCACCAGAGTCCAGGCAGGCCACGGCTGAGAGGGAAGAGCTGGCTGAAGTAGAAATCCGAACAGGCACCGTGAGACGTGGAGAAGCCGACTTAGCATCAAGAGACGCCACACCCACGAGAGCTGGGTGCGAGCGTGCGTTTCCCAGACGTGGAGGACGGATTGGGCAATCCACCAAAAAATGTTCGGTACTGGCACAGTACAGACAAAGATTCCCTTCCTTACGGCGATTCCTCTCTTCCAGGGTCAGGCGAGACCGATCCACTTGCATGGCCTCCTCGGCGGGAGGCCTAGGCGCAGATTGCAATGGAGACTGTGGGAGAGGTGTCCAGAGATCTAAGTCTTTTTCCTGGCGGAGCTCTTGATGCCTCTCAGAAAAACGCATGTCAATGCGAGTGGCAAGATGAATGAGTTCATGCAGGTTAGCAGGAGTTTCTCGTGCGGCCAGAACATCTTTAATGTTGCTGGATAGGCCTTTTTTAAAGGTCGCGCAGAGGGCCTCATTATTCCAGGATAGTTCTGAAGCAAGAGTACGGAATTGTATGGCGTACTCGCCAACGGAAGAATTACCCTGGACCAGGTTCAGCAGGGCAGTCTCAGCAGAAGAGGCTCGGGCAGGTTCCTCAAAGACACTTCGAATTTCCGAGAAGAAGGAGTGTACAGAGGCAGTGACGGGGTCATTGCGGTCCCAGAGCGGTGTGGCCCATGAGAGGGCTTTTCCAGACAGAAGGCTGACTACGAAAGCCACCTTAGACCTTTCAGTAGGAAACTGGTCCGACATCATCTCCAAGTGCAGGGAACATTGCGAAAGAAAGCCACGGCAAAACTTAGAGTCCCCATTAAATTTGTCCGGCAAGGACAGGCGGAGGCTAGGAGTGGCCACTCGCTGCGGAAGGGGTGCAGGAGCTGGCGGAGGAGATGGTTGTTGCTGCTGTAGCTGAGACTGAACTTGCTGTAGCTGTGACTGTTGCTGCTGTAGCTGCGACTGGAGTTGCTGTGTCATGGTGGTCAAGTACGACAGCTGGTGCTCTTGTCGGGCTTGCTGGGCGACCACCGTGGTGAGGTCGGCGACAACTGGCAGAGGAACTTCAGCGGGATCCATGGCCGGATCTACTGTCACGATGCCGGCTGGCAGGTAGTGGATCCTCTGTGCCAGAGAGGGATTGGCGAGGACCGCGCTAGTGGACCGGTTCTAAGTCACTACTGGTTTTCACCAGAGCCCGCCGCAAAGCGGGATGGTCTTGCTGCGGCGGTAGTGACCAGGTCGTATCCACTAGCAACGGCTCACCTCTCTGACTGCTGAAGATAGGCGAGGTACAAGGGAGTAGACAGAAGCAAGGTCGGACGTAGCAGAAGGTCGGGGGCAGGCGGCAAGGTTCGTAGTCAGGGTGGATAGCAGAAGTTCTGGTACACAGGCTTTAGACACACAAAACGCTTTCACTAGGCACAAGGGCAACAAGATCCGGCAAGGGAGTGCAAGGGAGGAGCTCAGATATAGCCAGGGAGCAGGTGGGAGCCAATTAAGCTAATTGGACCAGGCACCAATCATTGGTGCACTGGCCCTTTAAGTCTCAGGGAGCTGGCGCGCGCGCACCCTAGAGAGCGGAGCCGCGCGCGCCAGCACATGACAGCAGGAGACGGGAACGGGTAAGTGACCTGGGATGCGATTCGCGAGCGGGCGCGTCCCGCAGTGCGAATCGCATCCCCGACGGCCATGACAGGGCAGCGCTCCCGGTCAGCGGGACCGACCGGGGCGCTGCGGAGAGAGAGACGCCGTACGCGCTCCGGGGAGGAGCGGGGACCCGGAGCGCTAGGCGTAACACTCGCTGACAGTTTGAGCTGCGGCAGAAAATTTGCCGCAGCTCAAACTTGCAGCCGGATACTTACTGTAAACCTCCGCCCATGTGAGTGTACCCTGTATGTTCAATTTGGGGGGGGCGGGGGGGGGGGACATCCAGCTGTTCCAAAACTACAACTCCCAGCATGCGCTGAAAGACTGTACATACTGAGAGTTTTAGTTTTGCAACAGTTTGTGACCTAACTCAGTGTTTCACAACCAGTGTGCCTCCAGCTGTTGCAAAACTACAACTCCCAGCATGTACGGTGCATGCAGGGAGTTGTAGTTTGCAACAGCTGGAGGCACACCGGTCGTGAAACACTGAGTTAGGTAAAAAAAAAACTCTGAGTTTCACAACCAGTGTGCCTTCAGCTGTTGCAAAACTACTACTCTCAGCAGTCACCGACAGCCAACAGGCATGCTGGGAGGTTAGTTATGCAACCAGCAGATGCACTACAACTCCCAGCATGCACTTTAGCTGTTTGTGCAAGCTGGGAGTTGTAGTTATACAACAGCTGAAGGCACTGAATCAGGGCGATCGTGAGGTGGCACCAGTGCCACCTCACCCCTGCTGGCTATGGCTGTTCGGGGCCGTCAGAGACGGCCCCGAATAGCCTGTAATTCCGGGTCACCGGGTCGCTGGAGACCCGATTGACCCGGAATCTGCCACAGATCACTGGACTGAATTGTCATTGTCACTGGATCATCATGACCCCCCTGGGCGATATGCCACGATGCCTGCTGAACGATTTCAGCAGGCATCGGGCACCGGCTCCCCTCCAGCTAGCGGCGGGGGGCCGGGATTTGACCGGATGCACTCAAAGGTCCTGAGTCCTTAAGGACTCAGAAAATGCGCGGTTTGAATATGTCCTGCGTCCTTAAGGGGTTAAAGAGCCATAAAAGAGCTGTTTTACAGCATAAAAAAGGTTCCCAAGAATTCTAAAAAACAGCAAATTCAGACCACATCTGCATTGCCTTAGAGAAGTGACATCCCACAGCAAGCTGAGGTTATTTTTCATTTGTGCAAAATTTATCAAAGTCAATGTGCCAGCAAAATTTTGTGCGCCATATTGATAAATTTGGTGCAAGTAAACCAAAAACACAGCAAAAAAAAAGGCAGTAATGAAGTAATGACTGCACATGCACACAGACACATATTGATAAATGTCCCCCATTGTATTTATCTAACAGGACGGATACTTATATTCCTATGTATATATCAGGTATATCCAATTGCTAAAGTTTATTCGACTATAGCAAGTTTACAGCTATATAAGAATTCAATAATTCCACCCCATGGTAATAAGGTAGTGATAGGCAGGAGATTTTGGGGTTTTCTCTGCCATAGAGGTAGACCACGCAACTGCTATTGGTCCCGGACAGGGAGGTCCGACAGGGAGGTCCGACTACTGTCGTGTGTTCTGCCTCTATGGCCCCCCCCCCCCCCCCCTCACACGTACACACACAAAAACACCCCCACCCCCAAGAACGCATTGTGTAACCATCTCCCCCACCTCTGGCAGGCTGCGACAGCACATATAATTGGATCAAAGATTGTACAAACGAAGAAGCATGAAATACTTGCTGATATGTTGCATTACACTATTTTCTTTACATATTGATCCTTGCTAAGCTTGTAGAAGGATAATCTTATCTTTTTCTGTTTTATATATAATTCTCCAGTCTGCTTGCATGGTGGATCAATCTCTAGTACAGTTAGACTTCTAAAAGATTAAACGCATCTCATTCAAGACCATTCATAAAGGCTGAAAGTTTATTTTGTGCATCTATTTACAGGAAAATCTGGCAAAGCAAAAATCGATTCCTTTGTCTCTACAAAGTATGTCTGGAAAGGAGTGGCCTTATTACTAAATTTGGAACCAACTACGGTTGTGTGGTCTGCCTGTATGGGCTCCCAGAATGAATTATGTGACCACCTCCCCCACATGATGTTCAGCTGTTTCTTTGGCCAGCCAAGATGCAGTGCAAGGCTTTTCTGATTTTTATGCTATTGGGCCCTCTAAATCCTACGTACACCCCTTAATAGCTCTGCATACACTTACGAGGGGCGTTCATTAAAGATGAACCCACTTCTACTGACCCACTTCTATTTATCACAGGATGCTGAAACTGCACATGTGTAATGATACAGTATAAGTCACTGTAGAGTACATGCCAAATTGCAACTCAGAACTGATAATGGTCTTGATTTTACAGGGGCTGAAGTGGTGTGACGTTTGATAATGGACCCAGTGGAATACAGAGCAGTCATAAAGTTCCGTTACTTGAAAGGGCACACACAAAAGGAGACGTTTGAGGAGATGAAAGAGGTTTATGGTGATGATTCCCCATCATATGATGTAGTCAAGAACTGCCATCGTCAATTCAAATGTGGTCGGACTTCGGTGCAAACAGCTCCAATTCCAGGGCGACCCCACTCAGCTATTAATGAACACACCATCCAGCAAATGAATGTCGCCATTTTGCCACCTAGTTGGGTTCCCCGGGTACTGACACCTTTACTGAAGCAGGAACGAGTCGAATGCTCTTAGGCTCTATTGACGATATGCCATGGAAACCAGGAGGACTTTTTCAACAGACTGATCACACAGGATGAAAGCTGGGTCCATCAGTATGATCCTGAGACTAAGTCCAGTCGATGCAATGGAAGCACCATGACTCAATGCCTCCAAAGAAGGCACGTGCCCAACTCTCAGCAGGCAAGGTCATGCTCACAGTATTTTGGGACCAGCAGGAAGTAGTATTGATGGATTTCCTAGCAAAGGGTACCATGATCACTGGGGCATACTATGCTTCACTGCTGTGGAAAGTGTGGAAGGCAATCAATACCAAGAGACTTGACATGCTCACCAAAGGTGTCCGCCTTCTGTAAGACAATGCACCTGTTTACAACTCACATGTTGTCCAAATGGAAGCATGCTCCTGTGGCTTTGAAATTCTACTGCATCCCCCTTATTCACCAGACCTCGCACCATCGGACTTCCACCTCTTTCCAACAATGAAGTTACTTTTGAAGGGAAAGCATTTTCCAGATGATGAGACTCTGATTTCCAAAGTCACAACATGGCTTTTGGAGCAACCTGTCGACTTCTACAAGCAAGGTGTTTACAGACATTATGCTGTTTGTCTTGAACATCTTGAACATGCTACTTTAAAGAGGTAGATTATAATAGCCTCTTGGATCTTTCCAGTAACCACTATGAGAAGGGGAAAATGAACATCCATTTTGGACAATTCTTTAGGAACTGGTTAAAAATCTGCGATTTTATTAAACAAAGCAATATCATCAAAACTTGTTTAAAAGATAAAGGCTACCCGAATAGCATCATCAAAGCAGCATATCACAAAGCTTTAAACATCAAGAGGAACATGGTATCCTCCACGAAGAAAACCACCAATGAGAACACCATTCATCCCAGCACCTCCAAATAAACTCAGACTCAAAGTCTCAATAAGTACCCACTCAACTTTATCACAAGATATACTGCATCACATCATCTGGTCCGCAACATTTTGAAAAAACATTGGAACGTCCTTCTGCATGATCCTTTTTTTGAGAGGGACCATTCCCCAAAACCCCAAGATTACCTATAGAAGGGCCACTACCATCAAAAACACTGTGGCCCCTAGACGCCTCAAGGACATAAGAGCAACAAATACCAACGCAGAGATTCCTAAAGAAATCGCAGGTTGCTACAAATGCAATTCAAAGACATGTAAATTATGTCAGAATGTGACAAATGGGGTCAATACCATAAAAAGCCGGACCACCGGCGAATCATTTACTATTAAAATCAGGATAGACTGTTCTTCCACTTAAATCATATACCTACTGGAATGTACGTGTGGATTTTAGTACATAGGTCGTACCATTCAAACACTCAGGAGTCGGATGAACAAGCACAGATTTAATATAATACATAAATTCCCCAAACATAGCGTATCACGTCATTCCACCATTTTTCATAACAGTGAAGTTAAGGATTTTCGTATGACAGCTATTGAACAGATCCCTGAAGATACGGATGACAGATTTACAAAACTCAAGAAAAGAGAGAATTATTGGATTTTTAAAATGAATACGCTGAGCCCGCTTGGATTCAATGAAAGTTTTGAAAATATTGATATGTGAAGGAATATAGGAACATACAAGAATATAACTATGTTCAAATACCTATTTTCATCCATTCCCTGCACAACAAACAAGCAGCATTTTTTCACATATGGTATAACTACACATCAATATTTACCATATGTATAAATATCTATACGCTGGGACCTCTAGTATGCAGAGCATACAGTCACAGACACCTATGTCCAATGTTCCAATACACCCATCAAAATGCCAAGATAAATGTTATAAAATGAACACTTATGGTCCCATCAATACTGTGTCACGCGAAAAGGCATGCTGGGACTACTAGTATGCGGTCACATAGGTCCGACATCTAGGTTCTCTTAACGTTTATATACATCTAGCAGCAGACCTGGATAAATTACATAAAATGAACACCCCAAGCCCAATTTACACTGTAATACGCTACAAGGCTTGCTGGGACTTCTAGTTTAGGGGTACACAGGTCCGACACCCAGGCCCCCCTAGTACTCAAACACATCTACCTGGACGCTGAGATAAATGATATAAAATAAACACTCTTAGTCAAATTTATGCCCTAAAGCGCTACAAGACATGCTGGGACTACTAGTATGCAAGCGCATGGGTCCGACAGCGCGGGCCCGCTAACTCCTTAAGTGTACCCGCAAGATGTTCAAGACAAACAACATAATGTATACGAGTATCCCGATCACTTCATTTAACAGCATTCTAAGTAATGCTGGGACTTCTAGTAGATCCTTATCAGCAGATGAGTTGACCTTCAAGTCCTGGCAGCAAAAGAGCGCACACACTACAGTGCGCGCTGCTGACAGCTGACATCGCTGGCCGGTTCATGTGTCAGATGTACACGCTTTAATATTTGAATTGTCTCGTTCAAGTTCCAACATGCATTAACAACACCAACATTTTACAGTAAAAGAATAGTCTCTTTTTAATTGAACTTCAGAAGTTTTACTATGAATATGTTTTGTAACCTGTTACGTCAGGTATCCATGCCCCCTGACGTCAGGAGCATTTGGCGCCGTTTTTAGTATTTTAAACCTGTCACTCGCACCGCTCTGTGTAAAGCCATTGTTCACATTGAAGAAAAGAGGTTGCTATCTCGAAACGCGTCTGTGTTATCGGCTGAATAAAGATACCTTTTTATCTACACTTGCTTGAAACTTCACTGCTGTGGATCGCGCCTGGCACCCAGTAATTTTTATTACCCTCAATTTCCACTACTATTATCGGTCCGGAGCACCCGTGTTACTGATCATCGGGAGGCAGCACGACAACCGAGGTCAATCCTTTACGCTTGAAAAGTCGTTGTGTCTTGGAAAACACAACAACAGAAGGTGAGCAAACTGATCTATACTTCTTAGTCTGCATCACCCTGAATAGACATACTACTCTATGGGAAGCTCTGCGCTCTTTTTTGTCTCCTTTCTGTCTAGCTTTCATTCCCTTGGAGACTGACCTCTTAACCCGTCTTCATGAAATTCGCTCTATGGAATCCCTCACGGCCTCATTACATAACTCCATTCCCTCATTCCTCTCTGGTTGGGAACCATGGGATCGCTTTTCTGATCGACAACCACCTTGATCTCTCCTGCTTATCCTTTCTATTGCTTTTTTCTTTTTTCCCTTTCTCTCTCTCTTCCTTTCTCTTCCTTTGTTTGTGGCCCTTCGGGCTTATTTGATTAACTCTGCAGATGAACTGACTTCAATTTTCATAAGTTCCCTTTATGGCCTGCATTATTGTCTTTTGAGTTTGACCCCGGTTTAGGGGGAGTTTACTTTGCCTTAGTGTTGTTATAGGCCTTGTATGGCTCCCTTTCTATTTCCACGATAGTATCCTGACAGCTGCTGTTTTTTCTTTTCCCCTTTCTTTGATTCTGTACCCATGGAAAATCTTTAATAAAAATTACAGTTGAAAAAAAAAATATGTATTTGCCCTAACCAGGCGGTCCAGGCCTGCTGGGAAATCCCGGTGAGACAACAGAAATGGAGCAAAGCTTTTTTTTGGCCCCGTATTCCCCCTGGCTGTATGTACTACTCCATGTATCAACTGTGGCATGGATGGTACGGCTGTCTTAGCAAAATAATGGTGACTAAGTACACGTTACCTTGGCTGGGCACACCCCATTAGTTGCCTGAAGGCTGTGGAGTCGACAAGATGATATGGGAAGGCCTGAGCCACCAACAACTTGGCCAAGTAGGAATTAAGGCGCACTACAACAGGGTGACTGGGAGAATACTGTTGTATGGAGGACACAACGATTCCCCAATTGTTAACTGATGGAATCGAGTAGGAGGAGTGCACGACAAAGATGAGGCAAATCCCAAAAACGTGCTACCTATGGAAGAGGCAGTTGGGAGAAGACGGCATGGATTTTTCCAATTTCTCAAAAATTATCCCTTTTTTGGCAGTAGCATTAGGTTCTTAGTCTAGCAAGGGAAGAAGATAGCATGAATTATTCCAAGTGTTCTAAAGATTATCCCTTTTTTGGGTGTAGCAACAGGTTCTTAGTCTAGCAACTTGTAAGGGGATTGACTTTTGTTCACACACAAGGTTTCTTTTTATAATCTGTACCTATCTATCTATCTCTTTCTAATCTGTATCTCTATCTTTCTATCCACTAACTTTCCCAATGTCTGGCTGTCTCCCTCTCTCTGTCTCCTCTCTGCAGAGGTTTTGAGCCCTTGGAATGCTGTGGGTGACATCAGTGCCCTTTTATCTGTGTCCCTGGCTGTGTCTTCTTGGGCTTTGTGCTTGACTTGACACAGTAAGCAGAAAATCACATGATAGACATGGGTGTACCTGGGTGGTAGCTATTCCGCAACATGCCGTACCCCAGATTTTATCAAATTGTATCACAGTGGCTCTGCGCTGTTCAAGCGGGGACTCACCAGGTAGAGACTTCTCTAGGTATCTGATGTAGTGTTTCTCTAGGGTAGCGTTGACCTCCACGTTCCAAGGGTAGTAGGTTCCTGGGCCAAGCACTGAGGTAATAATGACCACAAATTCAAGGTTACAAAAACCCCAAATATTTGCTTACGAACTCGCAGCAATACAGGAACAGTTCAAACGGTAGTGCAAAGTTCACAGGAATTTACAGCAGGGATCACAGTTGCTTCAGGGCACTATGTGACTTGTAGTCCTTGTTGATAAACTGGCTTCTTGCTTGCTGAATATTGTTTTGACTGGACTGACTTGGATTGTTTAACTTCTATTAGACTTGGGAGCTGACAGACACTAGTTCTCATCTCCACGCAGGCATATGGAAATTAAATTTACCGCCAGGTTGAAACTGTGGATTCATGGACCGGAGCCGTTCAAAGATTTAATTATCCTGTAATCCTTTTCTTTGGCTCATGGGGTCCATGGGCTCTCTTGACTCTTATCCCCACTGCAGACTTGCTTCTCACTGAGATAGATGTCCTGGTCGGTGGGATCCTGTAGAGGGTGCTGTAGCTCTGGAACAATTTTAGTTCAGCAACTGGAATTTTCTTAGGCCTGACCTCATGTGGTGAGGTACAGGTCCACAGCAGAGGTCTAAAGATAACCTCCACTCTCTTCTCCTCCTCACACTACACTGACTAACTCCACCCTGTCTAGCAGACTTGAGGGAGGCAGGGCAGCAGCCCTGGTTGGCTATAAGCACGCATGTTATCCTGTACAGTGTGGTTGTTGTCAGTGTGTCATAAGAAATATATGTGGTAGCCTGGGGTTGTAGGGTATATGGGGTGTAGCTGTGCAGTTACTAAAGGGTGCTTCCTTAACCCTTTCTATTTGTGACGCCAGGGTGGGGGCTATTCTCTGTATGCTTGTCCTACTGCCACCCATCACAAGAGCGATAGGGAGATAGGAAATAATTGATTGTCTACAACCGGAGATTTGAAGAAACTTGTCGGAACTTTTACTGAAGATTTTATGCAATAATGAACAGGAACAGTCCATATAACAAAGTCTATTAGAGCTTGACAAGTGGTTGGGACCTCGTGAGTCTATTGAGCTTAGGAAAGTAATTGTTGCGCTGATCCACTGGATTTAAGGGTTTAGATTCAGTCCAGTAGTCACGCTAGCTTTAGCAGGGATTGAGATTTTAACTCACGGTTTAGTTTCAAGCTGAGGCTGGCAGGCTTCTGGCCTAGCTTGTCCTTGTAAGTTACGCAGATCCATCCTAATAGTCCGGCATCCACGAGAGCAGCAACCCAAGAGAGCGATCATAGGCTACAGCTCCCTTATTTGGGTAGGGGCTGGACTTAAGCTCACAGGTCCATAACAACTGTCAATCTTCTGTACAAAGAGTTATGGGTAAACATGTGACCCAAGGACCTCCAAAGGTCCTCCAACATACTATAGAGGAATTAACATAGTCACATGACCGAAGGTCCTGCGACGCTACCAAGGTAAGCATACTAATATACATTATGTTAAATATGTATACATTTAGACATTACAGGACTAGAAAGAAAAGGTGACTAGGGGCTGTCCCACCTGTGGGACCCTACCTGAACGTAGTAACTCTGACTTTGGGGACCACTGCACAAGGTACGGTATGCAATACGGTACTGGGACACCACATATAAGATGTCCTCCTAATCTCAGGTGACAGACTGACATTATTGCTGTTAAAGAAAACTTGCCAAAGGTTTTGTGCTGCTGCAGCATATACCAAAACTGCAGGATCACCAGTTCGGGACACTATGACTTTTTCCATTCCTCCGAATCAACACAGGTACCTTTGTTTTTTTTTATCCCCAACCACAGGACAGGGGACAAATAAGTGGGACACATAATTGAATTGAAATGTCCCAAAAAATGAAGGGAGTGGACCAGTGCTCTATTCATTCTCTTTGGAGAGGTAATGCTCCATAAACAATGAATAGAGTGTAGACCATGCATATGCAGTGTGTTATGGAACAGCAGTTAAAGAACATTGAATATATAAAGAAGGCTGGATGTGGTTAGGGGAACATGATTGAGGATATGGATAGGGGCATGGCTAAGAGTGTGTGACTTTTGGGTGCACCCCTTAATGAAATAGGCTGGACTGGCCATCAGACACACACGGCTATCTATAGGGCCATCCATCTGCCCTGGTACCTGGCGATTTAATAAAACAAATGCAATTCTGGATGCTCTCTCCCATGCAAGGCCTTCTTCTCTGGTCATGCTGAAGGGGTCCTCACAGTGGATATCTGTGCACAGGATGAGAACCACTGCTGCTGCCAAGAGCTGATGTTCCTCTACATGGTGAGGAGAAGGACACAGGGGCAGTAGTGTGTGGGTGCTATTCTGCCAATAGCACAGGGGTGGTATTCTGCCAAACAGACGAAACAGTGTGTGGCAGTATTATTTTCAGGATGCATGATGTGTGGGTTTAATTCAGGGGACGCAGTGTGAGGCAGGGTTATATATTTAGGGGGCACAGTGTCTGGCAGGGTTATACTTAGGGGGAACAGTGTGTGGTAGTTTTCTAATCATTATTGTCTTCATACAGAGGATGAGGATTTGCTGACAAAGTGGGAAACCAAAGATGTCTGGGTGTCAAACTCTGCAGAGTAGGAGGTAGCTAAAAGAAGAGGTCCTGGCATTCTGGAACAGTTAAAGGGTTATCCAGGAAAAGAAAACCACAACTAATTTTTTTCAAAAACAGTTCCCCCTCTGTCTCCAGGTTGGGTGTGGTTTTACAACTTGGCTCCATTCACTTCAATAGAACTGAGCTGCAGAACCACACCCAACCTGGAGACAGATGGGGAGCTGTTTTTGAAAGAATGTAGCTCTTTTTCTATTCCTGGATAACCCCTTTAAAGAAAAAAGAAAAGACCCCAGTGTGTCATTATACCATAGTGTATTCTGTCTGACTGTCCCATAAGTGCTGTAGTCACTTGAAAGTTCTGCAGCTGTAATGGGTAAAACTGTACCCCAATCTGTGGCTCCCCAGCTGTTACAAAACTCCCATCATGCCTGAAGCTCTCCCTGTTGTAGGTTTGCAACAGCTGGAGAGCCAATTAAACCAAGATGATTTTAGACTGTGCCGCCCATTTTATTTTGGTGTGGGTCTGACTGCTGGGGCTCTAACAAAAAAAAAAAATAATAGTAATGGGCTGCATAGTCTTATATGCCCCTGCCTATTTTGGTGCCATTACGGCCCTGGCCTCGCAGGAATCTAGTTATACCCCCTGGACAGCCCTACACTGATGCAACCTTGATGTTGTATCGTAGGGATAGGGCATCAGTATTTCAGCGCTGGAGAACTTCTTTACCACATGTCAATATTCACATGAGCACTATAAAATTTAATAGATGATCATGTACCTCTCTGGGAGAATTGCTGGGTCAGCAGGAGAAAAATGCTGAACAACATTTTGCAAAAAAATTATCAATGATCGTTCATTCCTGTAGAGAAAAAAAATTGAGTATAAGTTATCTTACATATTAATAACACAAACAACAAGAGCGACAGAGTGGGACAAAAATACAGCAGCAGTTAAAACTGAGATTTTACTGCATTTTCTGTACTATGCTGCCCCACTCTGTTAACAGCAGTTCAGAGATTTACTTTGAAAGATGAACAAAACATCATTTAGGAAACTACTCAATGACTTTTGTAGGAGAGTTTGTAAATGATGAATCCTGGGTTATCTATCTATCTATCTATCTATCTAATGCAAATAAAAACGGCACAACCAATGTCCAGAAGAGAAGTGAAATTAGGGGTGCCCGCATAGCTGGAACCTGGGTCCGTCGGTTCCTCAATCCAGACAATAGTAAATATGATGCAGCACTCCACAAGTTGCAAAGAAGGGTGGTTTTATTCCATCATGTGCATAGACAACGTTTCACCAGCCTCACGCTGGCTTTTTCAAAAAGCCAGCGTGAGGCTGGTGAAACGTTGTCTATGCACATGATGGAATAAAACCACCCTTCTTTGCAACTTGTGGAGTGCTGCATCATATTTACTATTATCTATCTATCTAGCTACCAAAGGATAAATTGGCCAGCACTATTGATCCAAACTATTGTAAAAATATTGCGCCAAATTTGCAAGCTAAGTACCTCATTTTTTCATAGTTTCATATCTTCATTTATTGCACTACAGCTGTATAGCTTTTCATGTTCTATCTATATACTCATGTTTTATCTATATACTCATGTTTCATCTATATCTTTGTGCTAGCAGTGTGCTGCTGTATTCTCCTGTTGCTAGCTATCTAGCTAGCTATGTACCAACGCCAAGAAGTCTGCAGCACAAAAGAATTCAGTAAAAAATTGTGATGTGTTTATTCCATTTCCAGTGCAAAAAACAAATGCTACATTTCAGCAGCCTCATCCCACCATTCTCAAGCATATTCTGGTGAATCACAGAGTGGTTTAACCCCTTAAGGACTGAGCCCTTTTTCACCTTAAGGACGCAGCCCTTTTTCGCAATTCTGACCACCGTCACTTTAAGCATTAATAACTCTAAGATGCTTTTACCGATTATTCTGATTCTGAGATAGTTTTTTTCGTGACATATTCTACTTTATTTTGGTGGTAAATTTTTGTCGTTACTTGCATCCTTTCTTGGTGAAAAATACCCAAATTTCATGCAAATTTTTTAAAATGTTGCCTTTTTCTAACTTTGAAGCTTTCTGCTTGTAAGGAAAATTGATATTACAAATACATTTTATTTTGATTCATAAATACAGTATGTCTGCTTTATGTTGGCATCATAAAATAGACATATTTCTACTTTTAGAAAAAATTAGAGGACTTCAAAGTATAGCAGCAATTTTCAAAATTTTCATGAAAATTGCAAAATCTGAAGGGACAGATGTTACAGAACTACAACTCCCAGCCTGCCTGGGCAGTCTAGGCATGCTGAGAATTGTAGTTTGGCAACATCTGGAGGACCACCATTTGGGCACCACTGCAATTGTGGTCTCCAAACTGTGACAAAACTGCAAAACTACAACTCTCAGCATGCCCAGACAGCCTTTAGCTGTCTGGGCATGCTGGAAGTTGCAATTTGGCAACCACTAGGAAGGGCAGCAGTAAAGATCGCTTATTGCCCCCTTCCTTTTTCCAGTGATGCAGTCTCCAGCGATGATCGGCGGGCCCCACGGCATCTTCAGCACAAGTACAGGCCGCCATCTTCTCCCCCCGTTCTGCCCGACATCCAGGGGTGGGCAGAATGGGGGGGGGGGTTTCCATGGCAACCCCCTGTCGTGCACTGCCATTGGTCATGCACTGCCACTCAGTTCTGACTAATGGGGAAGAGATCGCAGCACTGCAACCTCGCTCCTATCCCTCAGGATGATCGGGGCTGTCACTGACAGCTCCAGTCATCCTTATTTTTCAGGTGATCGGGTCACCAGAGACCAGATCAGCCCGGAATAGGAGAAAATCCAGTGCAGAAGTACCAGAGACTGTGAAGAGACTATACCCGCTCTTTGTGACTTGCAACAGCTGGACGCCCATCAAACCGGGACCACTGCTACGCGCGCACTGCTAGCGCATCATCCAGACACGCAGCTGCTCCCGGTTATTCATCCACAGCCCCGGATAGCAAGGTTCCTGGACATCACTTTCCAAGGCCGGACGCCTCTCCGTGCCAGCCCAGGACACCCACAACCCACCGGAGAACCACTCACCCAAACCAAGACCTGGACTGCTATTGCAACTACCGACAGCGTTCGCGATTCACATCCATACCTTTTCTTTTATCTTTCTATATTTTATTCCTTAGTGTTCTTGAGGACTGGTACTTTTCTATTTAATTCTACATTACTCTAGGCCTTATTGGGTGAAGGCATCACCTTTAACCTCGAACACTTCTCTCCCTATATTCTAAGTGAGCTACACATCCTTTCCTGTAGATTTGTAAACTACTTCTATTAAAAAATCTTAATCCTTCCTGTACTTATTAGCTGCTGAATACGACAGTGGAAATTCTTTTCCATTTGAAACACAGAGCTGTCTGCTGACATCATGAGCAAAGTGCTCTCTGCTGACATCTCTGTCCATTTTTAGGAAATGTCCAGGGTAAAACGAAATCGCCATAGCAAACAAATGCTGCTCTGGACAGTTCATAAAATGAACAGAGATGTCAACAGAGAGCACTGTGCTTGTGATGTATGCAGACAGTCCTGTGTTTAAAAAAGAAAAGAATTTCCGCTGTAGTATTCAGCAGCTAATAAGTACAGGAAGGATTAAGATTTTTTAATAGAAGTAATTTACAAATCTGTTTTTCTTTTTTTAAATCAACTGGTGCCAGAAAGTTAAAGTTTTTCACCGATGTACCCCTTTAAGGACTTTAAAACGGGGGCGTATGGATACGCCCACCGTCCTTAACAGGTTAAATAGACCACATGATTTACAAGTGTAATTACTTAATTGAATACTACATTTGTGCAAATGATACAGATATACATGTAAACATTATGAGAAGTGTATAGTGGTCATAAAGTGCATTCATTCTGTGCAAAATAAGCATTTCATTTCATGTGAAAAGATGCAATAGTGCATATATATATATATATATATATATATATATATATATATATATATATACAGGGTGGGCCTTTTATATGGATACACCTTAATAAAATGGGAATGGTTGGTGATATTAACTTCCTGTTTGTGGCACTTTAGTATATGTGAGGGGGGGGGAAACTTTTCAAGATGGGTGGTGACCATGGCGGCCATTTTGAAGTCGGACATTTTGAATCCAACTTTAGTTTTTTTAATAGGAAGAGGGTCATGTGACACATCAAACTTATTGGGAATTTCACAAGAAACCCACTGGTGTGCTTGGTTTTAACGTAACTTTATTCTTTCATGAGTTATTTATAAATTTCTCTTTGTTTACAGCCATTGACATGTCATTGAGTTTAAAGGAGTAGTCCAGTGGTGCTTCAGTGGTGAGCAACTTATCCCCTATCCTAAGGATAGGGGATAAGTTGCAGATCACGGGGGGTCCGACCGCTGGGGCCCCCTGCGATCTCCTGTACGGAGCCCCGACAGCCCGCGGGAAGGGGGCGTGTCGACCTCCGCACGAGGCGGCGGCCGACACGCCCCCTCAATACAACTCTATGGCAGAGCCGAAGCGCTGCCTTCGGCAATCTCCGGCTCTGCCATTGAGATGTATTGAGGGGGCGTGTTGGCCGCCGCCTCGTGCGGGGGTCGACACCCGCTATCTCGGCGGAGAGCTGGGGCCCCGTACAGAGAGATCGCAGGGGGCCCCAGCGGTCGGACCCCCCGCGATCTCAAACTTATCCCCTATCCTTAGGATAGGGGATAAGTTTTTAACCATTGGACTACCCCTTTAATACATTTGTTGATGTCTGGTAAATGCAGTAACCAGGTCATTGCAGCAGATTTCAATGCAAGACACCCTACAAGACAACCCATCTCCCATGCTACAGTTAGCAAACTGCTTGCTAAGTTTCGTAAAACTGGTTCAGAGTTGGATTTGCCAAAATGTGACACCAACCAACCATTCCCATTTTATTAAGGTGTATCCATATAAATGGCCCACCCTGTGTATATATATATATATATATATATATATATATATATATATATATATACAAAAAAAGAGGATTGCAGCAGCACACATTGGTCAAAAAAATTGAGGCTCTTAGCGCACTTTTTGATCAAAACGTGTCCCCCATCCACCACGGGGAGGTGGCCTCATTTAGGATGGGAACCTAGCACAAATTCTGAGCCTAACACTCAACTATCCACTCACCTCTGCTGGGCATATAGCCTCTGACTGGGTGACATGCTGGATCCATTTAAAACTCCACCTGTGAGAAAGGGGGAGGGGTGCACAGCTAAACAGGGTGCCATTACCCCCTGAATTGTACACACAAGAAAAAAGAAAGATAGCCGGCACAACAGCCTAATACACGGGTGCACACTGCCATGGCATCAGAGTATACAAAAAAAGAGGATTGCAGCAGCACACATTGGTCAAAAAAATTGAGGCTCTTAGCGCACTTTTTGATCAAAACGTGTCCCCCATCCACCACGGGGAGGTGGCCTCATTTAGGATGGGAACCTAGCACAAATTCTGAGCCTAACACTCAACTATCCACTCACCTCTGCTGGGCATATAGCCTCTGACTGGGTGACATACAGTGTATACTCTGATGCCATGGCAGTGTGCACCCGTGTATTAGGCTGTTGTGCCGGCTATCTTTCTTTTTTCTTATATATATATATATATATATATATATATATATATATATATATATATATACTGCCATTTCCAGGGTTTTTAGGTGGAAATAGGGAGAGATTCCTGTGCATTGGCATCGCTAGGGGGGGGAGGCAGAGGGGGCCATGGCCCCCCTAGATCAGGCCGTTTCCCCCCCTTGTGCCCGCCCCCAATTTAAAATTAAGTTATATTCAGGGCCGGACTGGCCATCGGGCACTCCGGACCGGGCCGTCTGTGGACTAATTGTACAGGCATTCAAGCACTGCAAGCATTCAAGCTGGGGGCCAGCTGCCGTCACATTTAAAAAAAAAAATTTTAATGTCAGTTACTGGGGCCGCTGTGAGGTGAGATTTCCGAACCCATGCAAAAATCGAACCGCTCCTCCCCTCTGCTCTCCGAAGTTTTCCGAAGCTAGAGCAGGGAGGAGCAAGGGCAAAGCCATAGGTCGGACGTCTGCAGGAGATAATTAACCACGCCCCTTAGGTTCAGAAATCTCACCTCACACCCCCCCCCCCCCCACTCTACATTACACAAAAAGACACAGCAGGGGGAGAGCGAGGACGTACACAGCTCGGTACACAGCTCCTCCCCTCCTCTGTACACAGCTCCCTCCCCTGTACACAGCTCTTCCCCTCCCCCTGCTCTGTCTCCACAGGACCTAATCTACCATGGGGAGATTGCAAGTTTGCACGGGGAAAACACAGAGCAGGGGGAATTTTGGAGAGCGAAGGGGAGGAGCAGTTCCCAGCAACAGTAATTACACATGAGGTATCTACTTATGAGGGCTGTGTGTATGGAGGGCTGTGTATATGAGGATGGGTCTGTGTGTAAGGAGGGCTGTGTGTATATGAGGATGGGTCTGTGTGTATGGAGGGCTGTGTATATATGGGGATGGGTCTGTGTGTATGGAGGGTTGTGTGTATGAGGATGGGTCTGTGTGTATGGAGGGCTGTGTGTATATGGGGAAGGGGCTGTGTGTATGGAGGGCTGTGTGTATATGGGGATGGGGCTGTGTGTGTATATAGGGCTGTGTGTATATGGGGATGGGGCTGTGTGTATGGAGGGCTGTGTGTATATGGGGATGGGGTTGTGTGTATGGAGTGCTGTGTGTATATGGGGATGGGGCTGTGTGTATATGAGGATGAAGCTGTGTGTATGGAGGGCTGTGTATATATGGGGATGGATGTCACACAAACCCGGGGCCTAAGCCCAGGGCACAAATCCCTTTAAAGTGGACCCCCCCAATTAAAGTAAAATATAACTTTTATTATATTATCATATAAAATGATGACAAGTGATTAAAACCACAATTTCACAGTACCAGATAAGTAGTGAAATCTGGGATCAACCCAGTGATCTCCTGTCTCATGGGTCTGCAGTACCCAAACAAATGGAATCTGTGAAATTGATTAAAATATGGAAATTTGCCTCCTCTACTAGTTTCGCCACATCTGCGCTGTCCTCAGGAGGAATATGCGGCAAACACCCATCCAGGTGTCTCACTCTGTCTTTTATGTCCTAAGTTTGTCACCTCATCACTCCCCGACACTCTAAAGGACCAATCCTAAATTCCGATCCTTACATCCAATAGATACCTGCCAGCTCATTTACTTGTATGGGATATAACCAACCAGGTTAATGTTTACCTATTGCTGCCTGATGACGTGAGCTGCTATCGTCACGGAGCGCCGCTGTTATAATATCCTGATCATGTGTGTGATCACATGACCAGTTGACCCCTTGTCCTATTTCCGCACATGCGCCCGGACTTATACATCGCCTCGCATTTTATTATGCACAGGCGCGGGGACTTAGAGAAAATTCCGCTCGCTTGCAGTGTATAACTCCATCTCTGATCCAGCGCTAACTTAGAAACATAAGCTAGAACATAGAAATTCATAGTCCACTCTTGTTCCATGTATAGTACTGTGCCGGGACATAGACATGCAGTCACTCAGACCCTTACATGGACCCTATTCTGGAATATGCCAGGTAAAATCCTCCTTTCTCAGGAACAGAACTCTTAGGTGAAAATATTATGATGCAACTTATAAACAGCTTAATGGCCGTCACTGACGCTTTACCCTTCAGCTATATATGTTCATTATGTTGTAGCTCTATTGTCACTATGTGTAAATATAGCTGATGTTTATTATACATTATATATACAATGAACATGAAATGGTAAGTTCTATATCCTAAGATGAGAATGTCATAATTAGGATATATTAAATGTAATGCAGCTAATATTTATTATACATTATGTGTACAATGAGCATGAAAATGATAAGTTCTATGTCCTAAGAGGAGAATATAAATACACAAACGATCCCTAACGGATCGGTTTCCTATTGCCTATTAGTCAAAAAAAAAAAACTCTCTGGTAGGTATATCAATCTCCATTGAGGTAAGTATGTCACATTTAGTCATTTTTTGTAGTTGTAAATTGGATATATAACAGATAAGCCTAAGAAAAGTATATCCTACAGAATGAGATCCCTGTATATAGCATTATGAATGGTTTTACAGTCTTTTAGATTACTACCTGTATTGAATTTTCATACACGTGATTACCACATCAATTGATCATGGTCTTGTGATTAATTGCAGGTATCATATCGTCTTCATATGTGGTCATCCCATCATTTTTGACATCGAGGTAAGTGAAATCCACGAACTTCAAATCGAGGTTCATGCTGGGGAGATATATATCCAGTGACAATCAGTTATAGTATATAACTGTGTGACTCCTACTCCATTAGTCTTTATGAATTTAGCATCCCTAATTACTATAGGACCTTCCATCATGTTATCAGAGTAGACATAGTATACGTGACGGGTATTTTATTGTTATCTCAGATGTTCACTAAATCATCATAACTTATTGCGGATCTAGAAAAGCGGCGAAGGAGAACCCTTCATTTAGACCCATTGGGGCCATACTTTTTAGTCTATGTATCCATCTCGCTTCTTCTTTCAATAATAATAAATCTACATTACCCTGCTTGGGACGTAACTGACAGAGGCCTACAAAGCGTATGTCCTTCAAATTGCTGTTGTGGAAAGCCTGCATATGACGAGAGATAGGAGTGTCTTTTGCTGTTCTTACACAGCTTAGGTGCTGAGAGATTCTACTCTTAAGTTCTTGGGTCGTTTTACCCACATAGATTCTCGTACATGAGCAAACGGCCACATAAATAATGTTTTTGCTACTGCAATTGATAAATTGCCTAATCTCATAAGTCCGAGAATCTATGGGGTTCGTAAAGGTCTTGCTTTTAATAATATATGTGCAAAAAGTGCAATGCCCACATGCATATGAGCCAACAGTCTTATTACTCAGCCAATTCCTGTTCGTATTCGGTGTATCTAGATGACTGTGCACCAATAGGTCCTTTAGGTTTGGTCCCCTCCTAAAAGTTATGCTTGGTTTCGCTCCTATCACAGGTGCCAATTCTCTATCATTAGACAACAGATGCCAATGTTTGCGAAGGATGCCCATGATCTTGTTGGTATTTCCATCATAGGATCCTATGCATCGTATACGATTTTCTTGTTCCCTACGGGTCTCAGACCTGAGCGTGTAACTCCTGTCTGTTTCTTTGGCCCGATGGTATGCCCGTTTTAAATGTTTCCTGGGGTTCTGTCGTTGTCTAAATTTAGAGAAAAGTCTCTTGCTTTCCTCTTCAAACTTGAAGTCCTCTGAGCAGTTACGACGTGCTCGTAAATATTGGCCAATGGGGATAGTGGCCTTGAGACGATCAGGGTGCCAACTTCCCCAATGAAGGAGCGAGTTGGCTGAAGTAGGCTTACGATAGACCTGCGTTTGTATCTTAAGATCTTCATTTATATAAATGTGCAAATCAAGAAAATTGATTGATCTGCCCCCTACCTCACTGGTAAATACCATGCCTATACTGTTGGTGTTAAGTTGGAGACAAAATCTGTGAATATTGAAGTATCTCCGTCCCAAAGAATTAGGACATCATCGATATAGCACCCCCAAAAAAGTAATGTGATCAATGAAAAAACTAAAATCCTCATCAAAAACAATAGTGTCTTCCCACCACCCAAGAAATAAATTAGCGTACGTCGGTGCACAGGAAGCCCCCATAGCCGTGCCTTGTGTTTGGTGATAGAAAGTGCCATTGAATAGAAAATAATTGTGAGTCAAAATGAATCGAAGTAAATTAATTACAAAAGTATTATGTGCTGTGAAGAAAGTGCTCTTAGTGCTGAGAAAGTGAGCGATATCGGTGAGACCCAAATCGTGTCTAATGTTGCTGTATAAGCTTTCGACATCTAAACTCGTTAAAATAGTTGATTCTGTTACTGATAAGTCCTGAAGCTTTAATACAGTATCCTTAGTATCTTTCAGATACAATGATAATGTGACAACAAAGGGGGCCAGTATCTTGTCAATATAGACACTGGCACCCTGCGTAAGGCAATTATTATCTGACACAATGGGTCTCCACGAACAGGTGTCGTGTCCTTGTGCGTTTTTGGCAACACATAAAACATTGCAATCGTGGGATGTGCATTGTAAAGGTATTTGTGTTCATCCGTAGAAATAAGTAATTGTTCTTTGGCATATACCAATAGAATTTTGAATTGGGCCAAGTATTCACCAGTGGGATCTGCTGACAGTGTTTCGTACTTTCCTTTCCGAGTCTATGGTCGGAAGAAACTAATTTGCTCTCTAAGGGTCTCTCCTTCACGCCTTTACCTAAATTTGACAGTTTCAATTAAATAAAAGATGTAAATCTTTTTGCTCGTAAATTAGCCCTCAAGAGGTGGCATATTCAATTGGATACTGATTCAAGATCACAACTAAGGAGAGATGAGGAGACTAGACACACGCTCCATGAGCTATTACTAGATAATTAAGGTATTGCTGTTGGTTTTAAAGCACCATTCACCAACCTCAAACCAAGATCCCTTATGACCCCTCTGTTCTCTCAATATGCGAATATTGAGACATTTGTAAGTCTTGGTACAGCTGACATTGAGTCCATTCATCCTCAGAAGCATTTAATCAATTCAAACTTAACACTGGGGGAACGACAGGCCCTGGAGACATTGAGGGCAGACCCGTCCATAGTCATCAAGCCCTCCGATAAGGGGGACAATGTGGTGATTATGGACCGGTCTGACTATGTCTCCATGGCAATGGATCTCTTGAGCGATAGGGGAAAGTACGAAACACTGTCAGCAGATCCCACTGGTGAATACTTTCCAATTCAAAATTCTATTGGCAGATGCCAAAGAACAATTACTTATTTCTACGGATGAACACAAATACCTTTACAATGCACATCCCACGATTGCAACGTTTTATGAATTGCCATAAACGCACAAGGACACCATACCTGTTCGTGGGAGACCCATTGTGTCAGGTAATAATTGCCTTACGCAGGGTGCCAGAGTCTATATTGACAAGATACTGGCCCCCTTTGTTGTTACGTTACCATCGTATCTGAAAGATACTAAGGATACTGTATTAAAGCTTTAGGACTTATCAGTAACAGAATCAACTATTCTAACGAGTTTAGATGTCGAAAGCTTATACAGCAACATTAGACATGATTTGGGTTTCACCGCTATCACTCACTTTCTCTGCACTAAGAGCACTTTCTTCACAGCACATAATACTTTTGTAATTAATTTACTTTGATTCATTTTGACTCACAATTATTTTCTATTCAACGGCACTTTCTATCACCAAACACAAGGCATGGCTATGGGGGCTTCCTGCACACCGGCGTACGCTAATTTATTTCTTGGGTGGTGGGAAGACACTATTGTTTTTGATGAGGTTTTTAGTTTTGTCACTGATCACATTATTTTTTGGGAGCGCTATATCGATGATGTCCTAATTCTTTGGGACAGAGATACTTCACTATTCACGGATTTTGTTCACCAACTTAACACCAACAGTATAGGCATGGTATTCACCAGTGAGGTAGGGTGCAGATCAATCAATTTTCTTGATTTGCACATTTATATAGATGAAGATCTTAAGATACAAGCGCAGGTCTATCGTAAGCCTACTTCAGCCAACTCGTTCCTTCATTGGGGAAGTTGGCACCCTGATCGTCTCAAAGCCAGTATCCCCATTGGCCAATATTTACGAGCATGTCGTAACTGCTCAGAGGACGTCAAGTTTGAAGAGGAAAGCAAGAGACTTTTCTCTAAATTTAGACAATGACAGTACCGCAGGAAACATTTAAAAAGGGCATACCATCGGGCCAAAGAAACAGACAGGAGTTACATGCTCAGGTCTGAGACCCGCAGGGAACAAGAAAATCGTATACGATGCATAGGATCCTATGATGGAAATACCTACAAGATCATAGGAATCCTTCGCAAACATTGGCATCTGTTGTCTAATGATAGAGAATTGGCACCTGTGATAGGAGCGAAACCAAGCATAACCTTTAGGAGGGGATCAAACCTAAAGGACCTATTGGTACACAGTCATCTAGATACACCAAATACGAACAGGAATTGGCTGAGTAATAAGACTGTTGGCTCATATGCATGTGGGCATTGCACTTTTTGCACATATATTATTAAAAGCAAGACCTTTACGAACCCCATAGATTCTCTGACTTATGAGATTAGGCAATGTTAAGCTGTATAAGAACAGCAAAAGACACTCCTATCTCTCGTCATATGCAGGCTTTCCACAACAGTAATTTGAAGGACATACGCTTTGTAGGCCTCTGTCAGTTACGTCTAGGTCCCAGGCGGGGTAATATAGATTTATTACTATTGAAAGAAGAGGCGAGATGGATACATAGACTAAAAAGTATGGCCCCAATGGGTCTAAATGAAGGGTTCTCCTTCGGCGCTTTTCTAGATCCGCAATAAGTTATGATGATTTAGTGAACATCTGAGATGACAATAAAATACCCGTCACGTATACTAGGTCTACTCTGATAACATGATGGAAGATCCTATAGTAATTAGGGATGCTAAATTAATAAAGACTAATGGAGTAGGAGTCACACAGTTATATACTATAACTGATTGTCACTGGATATATATCTCCCCAGCATGAACTTAGATTTGAAGATTGTGGATATCACTTACCTCTAAGTCAGAAATGATGGGGTGACCACATATGAAGACAATATGATACCTGCAATTAATCAAAGGACCATGATCAATTGATGTCGTAATCACATATATGAACATTCAATACAGGTAGTAATCTAAAAGACTGTAAAACCATTCATAATGCTATATACAGGGATCTCATTCTGTAGGATATACTTTTTTTTAGGCCTATCTGTTATATATCCAATTTACAACTACAAAAAATGACTAAATGTGACATACTTACCTCAATGGGGATTGATATACCTACCAGAGAGTTTTTTTTTTGACTAATAGGCAATAGGAAACCGATCCATTAGGGATCGTTTGGGTATTTATATTCTCATCTTAGGACATAGAACTTATCATTTTCATGCTCATTGTACACATAATGTATAATAAATATTAGCTGCATTACATTTAATATATCCTAATTATGACATTCTCATCTTAGGATATAGAACTTACCATTTCATGTTCATTGTATATATAATGTATAATAAACATCAGCTATATTTACACATAGTGACAATAGAGATACAACATTATGAAGATATATAGCTGAAGGGTAAAGCGTCAGTGACGGCCATTAAGCTGTTTATAAGTTGCATCATAATATTTTCACCTAAGAATTCTATTTCTGAGAAAGGAGGATTTTACCTGGCATATTCCGGAATACGGTCCATGTAAGGGTCTGAGTGACTGCATGTCTATGTCCCGTCACAGTACTATACATGGAACAAGAGTGGACTATGAATTTCTAAGTTCTAGCGCATGCGCTGGATCAGGGATGGAGTTATACACTGCAAGCAAGCTGAATTTTCTCTAAGTCCCCGCACCTGCGCATAATAAAATGTGAGGCGATGTAAAAGTCCAGGCGCATGCGCGGAAATAGGACAAGGGGTCAACTGGTCATGTGATCACACACATGATCGGGATATTATAACAGCGGCGCTCCGTGACGATAGCAGCTCACGTCATCAGGCAGCAACAGGTAAGCATTAATCTGGTTGGTTATATCCCATACAGGTAAATGAGCTGGCAGGTATCTATTGGATGTAAGGATCGGAATTTAGGATTGGTCCTTTAGAGTGTCAGGGAGTGATGAGGTGACAAACCTAGGACATAAAAGACAGAGCGAGACACGTGGACGGGTGTTTGCCGCATATTCCTCCTGAGGACGACGCAAATTTCCAGATTTTAATCAATTTCACAGATTCTATCTGTTTGGGTACTGCAGACCCATAAAACAGGAGATCACTGGGTTGATCCCAGATTTCACTACTTATCTGTTACTGTGAAATTGTGGTTTTAATCACTTATCATCATTTTATATGATAATATAATAAAAGTTATGTTTTACTTTAATTGGGGGGGGGGTCTCTTTAAAGGGATTTGTACCCTGGGCTTAGGCCCCGGGTTTGTGTAACATATACTAGTGGGATCCCTTACCCACCTAGGGGGTTTCTTTGTGGTTGATATATGGGGATGGGGCTGTGTACATGGAGGGCTATGTGTATATGAGGATGGGTCTGTGTGTATGGAGGACTGTGTGTATATGAGGATGGGGGCTGTGTGTATGGAGGGCTGTGTACATGGGGATGGGTCTGTGTATATGGAGAGCTGTGTATATATGGGGATGGGGCTGTGTGTATATGGGGCTGTGTGTATGAAGGGCTGTGTATATATGGGGATGGGGCTGTGTGTATGGAGGGCTGTGTATATATGGGGATAGGTCTGTGTATATGGAGGGCTGTGTATATGTGGGCTGTGTATGTGTGTGTGTGTGTTTGTATGGAGGCTGTGTATATGGCAGCTGTGTATATGTGTGTGTATGGGAATAGGCTGTGTGTATGGGGGCTGTGTATATGTGTGTATATGGGAATAGGCTGTGTATATGGGGGCTGTGTATATATTTGTGTATGGGGATAGGCTGTGTATATGTGTGTATATATGGAGGGCTGTCTGTGTACATGGAGGGCTGTGTATATGGGGATGGGTCTGTGTGTATGGAGGGTTGTGTATATGGAGGGCTGTGTATATATTGGGATGGGGCTGTGTATATGGAGGGCTGTGTATATGGGGATGGGTCTGTATATATAGGGGCTGTGTATGTGTGTGTATGGAGGGCTGTGTATATGGGGATAGACTGTGTATATGGTGGCTGTGTATATGTGTGTGTATGGGGATAGGCTGTGTGTATATGGGGATAGGCTGTGTGTATATGGGGATGGGGCTGTGTGTGTATATGGGGATGGGGCTGTGTATATGGGGATGGGGCTGTGTATATGGAGGGCTGTGTATATGGGGATGGGGCTGTGTGTATGGAGGGCTGTGTATATGTGTGTATGTAGGGCTGTGTATATGGGGATAGGGTGTGTATATGGGGACAGTGGGGGAGATTTATCAAAACCTGTGCAGAGGCAAAGTTGCCCAGTTGTCCATAGCAACCAATCAGCTCTCTTCTTTCATTTTTCACAGGCCTTGTTGAGAATGTAAGAAGCAAGTTGATTGGTTGCTATGGGCAACTGGACAACTTTGTCTCTGCACAGGTTTTGATAAATCTCCTCCAGTGTGTATATGGGGATGGGCTGTGTAAATGTGTGTGTATGGGCATAGGCTGTGTATATGGGGGCTGTGTATATGTGTGTATATATGGAGGGCTGTGTATATGGAGGGCTGTGTGTGTATATGGAGGACGGTGTATATGTGTGTATATATGGAGAGTTGTGTTTATATGTAGGGCTGTGTGTATATGGAGGGCTGTGTGTGTATATATACCCTTAAGGACCAGGCCATTTAACACCTTAGGACCAGAGCGTTTTTTGAACATCTGACCACTGTCACTTTAAACATTAATAACTCTGGAATGCTTTTAGTTATCATTCTGATTCCGAGATTGTTTTTTCGTGACATATTCTACTTTAACATAGTGGTAAATTTTTGTGGTAACTTGCATCCTTTCTTGGTGAAAAATCCCAAAATTTGATGAAAAAATAGAAAATTTAGCATTTTTCTATCTTTGAAGCTCTCTGCTTGTAAGGAAAATGGATATTCCAAACAATTTTTTTTTTCATTCACATATACAATATGTCTACTTTATGTTTGCATCATAAAATTGACAAGTTTTTACTTTTGGAAGACACCAGAGGGCTTCAAAGTTCAGCAGCAATTTTCCAATTTTTCACAAAATTTTCAAACTCACTATTTTTCAGGGACCAGTTCAGGTTTGAAGTGGATTTGAAGGGTCTTCATATTAAAAAATACCCCATAAAAGACCCCATTATAAAAACTGCACCTCCCAAAGTATTCAAAATGACATTCAGTCAGCGTTTTAACCCTTTAGGTGTTTTACAGGAATAGCAGCAAAGTGAAGGAGAAAATTCAAAATATTAATTTTTTACACTTGCATGTTCATGTAGACCCAATTTTTGAATTTTTACAAGGGGTAAAAGGAGAAAATGTATACTTGTATTTGTAGCCCAATTTCTCTCGAGTAAGCACATACCTCATATGTCTATGTAAAAAGTTCGGCGGGCGAAGTCGAGGGCTCAGAAGAAAAGGAGCGACAAGGGGATTTTTGAGAGTACGTTTTTCTGAAATGGTTTTTGGGGGGCATGTTGCATTAAGGAAGCCCCTATGGTACCAGAACAGCAAAAAAAAAATACATGGCATACCATTATGGAAACTAGACCCCTTGAGGAACGTAACAAGGAATTAAGTGAGCCTTAATACCCCACAGGTGTTTCACGACTTTTGCATATGTAAAAAAAAGTGTATATATATTTTTCGCTAAAATGTGTGTTCCCCCCCAAATGTCACATTTTTGTAAGGGTTAAAAGCAGAAAATACACCCCAAAATTTGTAACCTCATCTCTTCTGAGTATGGAGGTACCCCATATGTTGACCTGAAGTGCACTACGGGCGAACTACAATGCTCAGAAGAGAAGGAGTCATATTTGGCTTTTTGAGAGCAAATTTTGGTCGGGGGCATGTCGCATTTAGGAAGCCCCTATGGTGCCAGAACAGCAAAAAAAAAAACACATGGCATACCATTTTGGAAATTAGACCCCTTGGGGAACGTAACAAGGAACTAAGTGAGCCTTAATACCCCACAGGTGTTTCACGACTTTTGCATATGTAAAAGAAATAATAATAATTTTTCACTAAAATGTGTGTTTCCCCCCAAATTTCACATTTTTGCAAGGGTTAATAGCAGAAAATACCCCCCAAAATTTGTAACCTCATTTCTTCTGAGTATGGAAATACCCCATGTGTGGACGTCAAGTGCCCTGCGGTCGAACTACAATGCTCAGAAGAGGAGGAGGAGCGCAATTGAGCTTTTGAAGAGTGAATTTGTTTGGAATGGTAGTCAGGGGCCATGTGCTTTTACAAAGCCCCCCCGTGGTGCCAGAACAGTGGACCCCTCCACATGTGACCCCATTTTGGAAACTACACCCCTCACAGAATTTAATAAGGGGTGCAATGAGTATTTACACCCCACTAGCATTTGACAGATCTTTGGAACAGTAGGCTGAGCAAATGAAAAATTACATTTTTCATTTTCACGGACCACTGTTCCAAAAATCTGTCAGACACCTGTGGGATGTAAATGCTCACTGTACCCCTTATTACATTACGTGAGGGGTGTAGTTTCCAAAATGGGGTCACATGTTGGGTGGTCCATTGATCTGGCACTATGGGGGCTTTGTAAACACACGTGGCTTTCAATTCCGGACACATTTTCACTTCAAAATCCCAATGGCTCTCCCTCTCTTCTGAGCATTGCAGTTCGCCCGCCGAGCACTTTACATCCACATTTGGGGTATTTTCTTACTCAGAAGAAATGGGGTTACAAATTTTGGGGGCATTTTTCCTATTTTCCCTTGTGAAAATGAAAAATTTAGGGTAACACCAGCATTTTAGTGAAAAAAATAATTTTTTTCATTTTCCCATCCAACTTTAACGAAAATTTGTCAAACACCTGTGGGGTGTTAAGGCTCACTATACCCCTTGTTACATTTCGTGAGGGGTGTAGTTTCCAAAATGGGGTCACATGTCCTTATTTATTTTTTTGCGTTTATGTCAGAACCGCTGTAAAATTAGCCACCCCTGTGCAAATCACCAATTTAGGCTTCAAATGTACATAGTGCGCTCTCATTCTTGAGCCTTGTTATGCACCCGCAGATCATTTTACGCCCACCTCTGGGGTATTTTCGTACTCAGGAGAAATTGCGTTACAAATTTTGGGGGTCTTTTTTTCCTTTTACCTCTTGTGAAAATAAAAAGTAAAGGGCAACACCAGCATGTTAGTGTAAATTTTTTTTTACACTAACAGGCCGGTGTAGACCGCAACTTTTCCTTTTCATAAGGGGTAAAAGGAGAAAAAGCCCCCCAAAATTTGTAGTGTAATTTCTCCCGAGTACGGAGATACCCCATATGTGGCCCTAAACTGTTTCCTTGAAATACGACAGGGCTCCGAAGTGAGAGAGCGCCATGCACATTTGAGGACTAAATTAGGGATTGCATAGGGGTGGACATAGGGGTATTCTATGCCAGTGATTCCCAAACAGGGTGCCTCCAGCTGTTGCTAAACTCCCAGCATGCCTGGACAGTCAGTGGCTGTCCAGAAATGCTGGGAGTTGTTGTTTTGCAACAGCTGGAGGCTCTGTTTTGGAAACACTGCCGTGCAATGCGTTTTTATTTGGGGGGGGGGGACAGTGTAAGGAGTGTATATGTGGTGTTTTACCCTTTATTTTGTGTTAGTGTAGTGTAGTGTAGTGTAGTGTTTTTAGGGTACATTCACACTGGCGGAGGTTTACAGTGAGTTCCCTGCTAGGAGTTTGCGCTGTGGCGAAAAATTTGCCGCAGCTCATACTTGAGGCAGAAAACTTACTGTAAGCCTGCCCGTGTGAATGTATCCTGTACGTTCACATGGGGGGGCAAACCTCCAGCTGTTTCAAAACTACAACTTCCAGCATGTACTGACAGACCATGCAGGCTGGGAGTTGTACTTTTGCAACAGCTGGAGGCACACTGGTTGGAAAACCTTCAGTTAGGTTCTGTTATCTAACTCAATATTTTCCAACCAGTGTGCCTCCAGCTGTTGCAAAACTACAACTCCCAGAATGTACTGATCACCGAAGGGCATGCTGGGAGATGTAGTTATGCAACAGCTGGAGGGATCGCAACTACAACTCCCAGCATGCTGGGATTTGCAGTTTTGCAACATCTGGGGAGCTACAGTATAGAGACCACTGCAAACTGTGGCCCTTCAGATGCTACAAAACTACAAATCCCAGCTTGCCCAGACAGCAAACAGTTGTGTGGGCATGCTAGGAGTTGTAGTTTTGCAAGATCTGGAGGACTATAGTTCAGAGACTACCATATAGTGGTCTCAAACTGTAGCCCTCCAGCTGTTGCAAAACTACAACTCTCAGCATGCCCAAACAGCTGTCTGGGCATGCTGGGAGTTTTAGTTTTGCAACATCTGGAGTGCTACAGTATAGAGACCACTATATAGTGGTCTCGGACTGCAGCCCTCCAGATGTTACTAGGCAACTTACCGGCTTCCGTTGCTGATCGTCGCCCGCAGCCTCCGCAGATCAGTAAGTGGACTCTGGCGCCAGTCCCTGACGTTTCCCCGTTCTGCCCCGCCTATTGTGGGTGGGCAGGATGGGGAAAATGAAAGTTAACCCCCCCGTCCCCGATCTGCTATTTGTGGTCGCGTCTAAACCACCAATAGCAGGGATAGGAGGGGTGGCACCCCTGCCACCTCACTTCTATCTCTTCAGGGGGATTGTGGGTATCTTAGACACCCACGATCCCCCTTATATTCCGGGTCACCGGGTCCCCATAGACCCGTAATGACCTGGAATCGCGCAAATCGCAAGTGTGAATTCACTTGCGATTTGCGCCGATCGCCAACATGGGGGGGTCTGATTACCCCCCTGGGCATTTGCGCGGGGTGACTGCTGATCGATATCAGCAGTCACCCCGGTCCGGTCCCCACCCGGCGCGCAGCAGGGACTGAAATTCCCATTGACGTATGAGTACGTGCCTGGTCCTTAAGACCCAGGGTGGAGGGACGTACTCATACGTGCTTGGTCCTTAAGAGGATATGGAGGGCTGTGTATATGGGGATGGGGTTGTGTATATGGAGGGCTGTGTATATGGGGGCAGTGTGTATTTGGAGGGCTGAGTGTGTATATAGGGGTTGTGTATGTGTGGATATGGGGGTTGTGTATATGTGGATATGGGGGCTGTGTATGTTTGTGTATGGAGGGCTGTGTATATGGGGGCTGTGTATGTGTGTATATGGGGCTGTGTATGTGTGGATATGGGGGCTGTGTGGATATGGGGGCTGTGTATGTGTGGATATGGGGGCTGTGTATGTGTGGATATGGGGGCTGTGTATGTGTGGATATGGAGGGCTGTGTATATGGGGCTGTGTATGTGTGGATATGGGGGCTGTGTATGTGTGGATATGGGGGCTCTGTATATGTGTATATGGGGGCTGAGTATGTTTGTGTATGGAGGGCTGTGTATGTGTGTATATGTGGGCTGTGTATGTGTGTATATGGGGGCTGTGTATGTGTGTATATTTGGACTGTGTATGTGTGGATATGAGGGCTGTGTATGTGTGGATATGGGGGCTGTGTATGTGTGTATGGGGGCTGTGTATGTTTGTGTATGGGGGCTGTGTATGTGTGTATATGGGGGCTGTGTATGTTTGTGTATGGAGGGCTGTGTATATGGGGGCTGTGTATTTGTGGATATGGGGGCTGTGTATGTGTGGATATGAGGGCGGTGTATGTGTGTATGGGGACTGTGTATGTTTGTGTATGGGGGCTGTGCATATGGGGGCTGTGTATGTGTGTATATGGGTGCTGTGTATGTTTGTGTATGGAGGGCTGTGTATGTGGGTATGGGGGCTGTGTATGTTTGTGTATGGAGGGCTGTGTATATGGGGGCTGTGTATGTATGTATATGGGGGGCTGTGTATGTTTGTGTATGGAGGGCTGTGTATGTCGGGCTGTGTATATGGGGCTGTGTATGTGTGGATATGGGGGCTGTGTATGTGTGGATATGGGGGCTCTGTATATGTGTATATGGGGGCTGAGTATGTTTGTGTATGGAGGGCTGTGTATGTGTGTATATGTGGGCTGTGTATGTGTGTATATGGGGGCTGTGTATGTGTGTATATTTGGACTGTGTATGTGTGGATATGAGGGCTGTGTATGTGTGGATATGGGGGCTGTGTATGTGTGTATGGGGGCTGTGTATGTTTGTGTATGGGGGCTGTGTATGTGTGTATATGGGGGCTGTGTATGTTTGTGTATGGAGGGCTGTGTATATGGGGGCTGTGTATTTGTGGATATGGGGGCTGTGCATGTGTGGATATGAGGGCGGTGTATGTGTGTATGGGGACTGTGTATGTTTGTGTATGGGGGCTGTGCATATGGGGGCTGTGTATGTGTGTATATGGGTGCTGTGTATGTTTGTGTATGGAGGGCTGTGTATGTGGGTATGGAGGCTGTGTATGTTTGTGTATGGAGGGCTGTGTATATGGGGACTGTGTATGTATGTATATGGGGGGCTGTGTATGTTTGTGTATGGAGGGCTGTGTATGTCGGGCTGTGTATATATGGGGGCTGTGTATGTGTGGATATGAGAGTGTAGTTTGCTTAGTTTATATTAATAGTTAATAGTTTATATAGTGGTCTCGGACTGTAGCCCTCCAGATGTTGCTAGGCAACTTACCGGCTTACCGGCTGATCGTCGCCCGCAGCCTCCGCAGATCGGTAAGTGGACTCCGGCGCCGGTCCCTGACGTTTACCTGTTCTGCCCCGCCTATTGTGGGTGGGCAGGACGGGGAAAACGAAAGTTAACCCCCCCGCCCCCGATCTGCTATTGGTGGTCGCGTCTAGACCACCAATAGCAGGGATAGGAGGGGTGGCACCCCTGCCACCTCACTCCTATCTCTTCAGGGGGATTGTGGGTGTCTTAGACACCCGCGATCCCCCTTATATTCCGGGTCACCGGGTCACCATAGCCCCATAATGACATGGAATCGCGCAAATCGCAAGTGTGAATTCACTTGCGATTTGCGCCGATCGCCGACATGGGGGGGGGTCTGATTACCCCCCTGGGCATTTGCGCGGGGTGACTGCTGATCGATATCAGCAGTCACCCCGGTCCGGTCCCCGCCCAGGGTGCGGCAGGGACTGAAATTCCCATTGACGTATGAGTACGTGCCTGGTCCTTAAGACCCAGGGTGGAGGGACGTACTCATACGTGCTTGGTCCTTAAGAGGATATGGAGGGCTGTGTATATGGGGATGGGGTTGTGTATATGGAGGGCTGTGTATATGGGGGCAGTGTGTATTTAGAGGGCTTAGTGTGTATATAGGGGTTGTGTATGTGTGGATATTGGGGTTGTGTATATGTGGATATGGGGGATGTGTATGTTTGTGTATGGAGGGCTGTGTATATGGGGGCTGTGTATGTGTGTATATGGGGCTGTGTATGTGTGGATATGGGGGCTGTGTATGTGTGGATATGGGGGCTGTGTATGTATGGATATGGGGGCTGTGTATGTGTGGATATGAGGGCTGTGTATGTGTGGATATGGAGGGCTGTGTATATGGGCCTGTGTATGTGTGTATATGGGGGCTGTGTATGTGTGTATATTGGGGCTGTGTATGTGTGTATATCGGGGCTGAGTATGTGTGGATATGAGGGCTGTGTATGTGTGGATATGGGGGCTGTGTATGTGTGGATATGAGGGCTGTGTATGTGTGGATATGGAGGGCTGTGTATATGGGGGCTGTGTATATGGGGCTGTGTATGTGTGGATATGGGGGCTGTGTATGTGTGGATATGGGGGCTGTGTATGTGTGGATATGAGGGCTGTGTATATGGGGGCTGTGTATATGGGGCTGTGTATGTGTGGATATGGGGGCTCTATATGTGTGTATATGGGAGATGTGTATGTTTGTGTATGGAGGGTTGTGTATGTGTGTATATGTGGGCTGTTTATGTGTGTATATGGGGGCTGTGTATGTGTGTATATCGGGGCTGTGTATGTGTGGATATGAGGGCTGTGTATGTGTGGATATGGGGGCTGTGTATGTGTGTATTGGGGCTGTGTTTATTTGTGTATGGGGGCTGTGTATGTGTGTATATTGGGGCTGTGTATGTTTGTGTATGGAGGGCTGTGTATATGGGGGCTGTGTGTTTGAGGATTTGTGGGCTGTGTATGTGTTGATATGGGGGCTGTGTATGCGTGTATGGGGCCTGTGTATGTTTGTGTATGGGGGCTGTGTATATGGGGGCTGTGTATGTTTGTGTATGGACGGCTGTGTATGGGGGCTGTGTATGTTTGTGTATGGAGGGCTGTGTATAATGGGGCTGTGTATGTATGTATATGGGGGTCTGTGTATGTTTGTGTATGGAGATCTGTGTATGTCAGGGCTCTGTATGTGTGTATATGGGGGCTGTGTATGTGTGCACATGAGAGTGTAGTTTGCTTAGTGTATATTAAACATGTTCTGCACGGTGTGTGTGTATATATATATATATATATATATATATATATATATATATATATATAAAAATATATTGTTTTAAAAATTTTTGTCACTGGCCCCCCATGTTCCCCCCCAAATATGAATGCTGGAGACGCCACTGTTCCTGTGTGGAGCCTCCCTTTTTAAGACGGGTAACACTTTCCTCGAAAAGGTGGAGGGGAACAACATATTGTCCATTGTAACCGGTGGGAGAGGGAGAGTTTCCTGTGTGGGGCTGTCCTTTTTAGGGTGAGTAATACTTGTCAAAAAGCAAATTAATAATGCGAGAGTAGGGTCTTACAGGGGAAGTTTTTACCCCCACCGATAACAATGGACCATACGTTGTTCCTTTGCACCTTTTAGAGGTCTTTGCATCACATCAATACTTGGTGGTGTAGGTGGCACATGGTGTTTTTTTGCAGACCTTTCCTTTTGTGTGATTTAAAAACAATTTGGGGTACATATATTTTATCCTACGAAAAGTTTTAGCTAAGGCTGTGTTCACATCACGATTTCTCCATCCGACTTGAGTAAACTATTTTATTACTTAAAATCGTATGAAATCGTATATAAAGTAGGATCCATTGACCTCCATTAAAAAATTGGATCCATTACACACATCCAATTTGATCCACATCTGATTTCACATGATTTTTGTTCGGGTCTGAAATCGGGTTTGGCGACGATTTCAGACCTGAACAAAAATTGTGTGAAATCGGATGCGGATCAAATCGGATGTGTGTAATGGATCCGATTTTTTTAATGGAGGTCAATGGATCCAACTTTATATACGATTTCATACGATTTTAAGTTATAAAATCGTTTACTCAAGTAGGATGGAGAAGTTCTGATGTGAACGCTGTCACGATGCCGGCTGGCAGGTAGTGGATCCTCTGTGCCAAAGAGGGATTGGCGTGGACCGTGCTAGTGGATCGGTTCTAAGTCACTACTGGTTTTCACCAGAGCCCGCCGCAAAGCGGGATGGTCTTGCAGCGGCGGTAGTGACCAGGTCGTATCCACTAGCAACGGCTCAACCTCTCTGACTGCTGAAGATAGGCGCGGTACAAGGGAGTAGACAGAAGCAAGGTCGGACGTAGCAGAAGGTCGGGGCAGGCAGCAAGGATCGTAGTCAGGGGCAACGGCAGGAGGTCTGGAACACAGGCTAGGAACACACAAGGAAACGCTTTCACTGGCACAATGGCAACAAGATCCGGCAAGGAAGTGCAGGGGAAGTGAGGTATAAATAGGGAAGTGCACAGGTGAAGATACTGATTGGAACCACTGCGCCAATCAGCGGCGCAGTGGCCCTTTAAATCGCAAAGACCCGGCGCGCGCGCGCCCTAGGGAGCGGGGCCGCGCGCGCCGGGACAGGACCGACGGAGAGCGAGTCAGGTACGGGAGCCGGGGTGCGCATCGCGAGCGGGCGCCACCCGCATCGCGAATCGCATCCCGGCTGGATGCGGTATCGCAGCGCCCCGGGTCAGTGGATCTGACCGGAGCGCTGCAGTGAGGAGAGTGTAGCGAGCGCTCCGGGGAGGAGCGGGGACCCGGAGCGCTCGGCGTAACAGTACCCCCCCCCTTGGGTCTCCCCCTCTTCTTAGAGCCTGAGAACCTGAGGATCAGACCTTTGTCTAGAATATTGTCCTCAGGTTCCCAGGATCTCTCTTCTGGACCACAACCCTCCCAATCAACTAAAAAAAAGGTTTTCCCTCTGACCTTCTTGGATGCCAGAATCTCTTTGACGGAGAAGATGTCCGAGGAGCCGGAAACAGGAGTGGGGGAAACAAGTTTGGGAGAGAAACGGTTGATGATGAGTGGTTTAAGAAGAGAAACGTGAAAGGCATTAGGAATACGAAGAGAAGGAGGAAGAAGAAGTTTGTAAGAGACAGGATTAATCTGGCACAAAATTTTGAAAGGACCAAGATAGCGTGGTCCCAACTTGTAGCTAGGGACACGGAAGCGGACATATTTAGCGGAGAGCCATACCTTGTCTCCAGGAGAAAAAATGGGAGGAGCTCTTCTTTTCTTATCCGCAAATTTCTTCATGCGTGATGAAGCCTGTAAGAGAGAATTTTGGGTCTCTCTCCATATGATGGAAAGATCACGAGAAATTTCATCCACAGCGGGCAGACCAGAGGGCAAGGGGGTAGGGAGGGGGGGAAGAGGGTGACGGCCGTACACCACGAAAAATGGGGATTTGGAGGAAGATTCAGAGACTCTGAAGTTATACGAGAATTCGGCCCATGGTAGAAGATCTGCCCAATCATCCTGGCGGGAGGAAACAAAATGTCGTAAATAATCACCCAAGACCTGGTTAATTCTTTCTACTTGTCCATTAGATTGAGGATGATATGCAGAAGAAAAGTTTAATTTAATCTTGAGTTGTTTACAGAGAGCCCTCCAGAATTTTGACACGAATTGGACGCCTCTATCCGAGACGATTTGTGTGGGCAACCCGTGAAGACGAAAAATGTGTACAAAAAATTGTTTAGCCAACTGAGGCGCTGAAGGAAGACCAGGAAGAGGGATGAAATGTGCCATTTTGGAGAATCGATCAACGACCACCCAAATAACAGTGTTGCCACGGGATGGGGGTAAGTCAGTAATAAAATCCATACCAATCAGAGACCAAGGCTGTTCGGGGACAGGCAGAGGATGAAGAAAACCAGCAGGCTTCTGGCGAGGAGTCTTATCGCGGGCACAGACAGTGCAGGCTCGTACAAAGTCCACGACATCCGTCTCCAGAGTCGGCCACCAATAGAAGCGAGAGATGAGTTGCACAGATTTCTTGATGCCTGCATGACCTGCGAGATGAGAGGAGTGACCCCATTTGAGGATTCCGAGGCGTTGGCGTGGAGAGACGAAGGTCTTTCCTGGAGGAGTTTGCCTGATGGAGGCTGGAGAAGAGGAAATCAGGCAGTCAGGAGGAATGATGTGTTGCGGAGAGAGTTCAACTTCCGAAGCATCCGAGGAACGAGAGAGAGCATCGGCCCTAATGTTCTTATCGGCAGGCCGAAAGTGAATTTCGAAATTAAATCGGGCAAAGAACAGAGACCACCTGGCCTGGCGAGGATTCAGCCGTTGGGCAGACTGGAGGTAGGAGAGGTTCTTGTGATCGGTGTAAATAATAACTGGAAATCTTGATCCCTCCAGCAGATGCCTCCATTCCTCAAGTGCTAATTTAATGGCTAGAAGCTCTCGATCCCCGATGGAGTAGTTCCTCTCCGCCGGAGAGAAGGTCCTAGAAAAAAAACCACAAGTAACAGCATGCCCGGAAGAATTTTTTTGTAGAAGGACCGCTCCAGCTCCTACAGAGGAGGCATCAACCTCCAATAGGAAGGGTTTAGATGGGTCAGGTCTGGAGAGCACGGGAGCCGAAGAAAAGGCAGACTTGAGCCGTTTAAAGGCGTCTTCCGCTTGAGGAGGCCAAGACTTGGGATCGGCATTTTTTTTGGTTAAAGCCACGATAGGAGCCACAACGGTAGAAAAATGTGGAATAAATTGCCTGTAATAATTGGCGAACCCCAAAAAACGTTGGATAGCACGGAGTCCGGAGGGGCGTGGCCAATCTAAGACGGCAGAGAGTTTGTCTGGATCCATTTGTAGTCCCTGGCCAGAGACCAAGTATCCTAGGAAAGGAAGAGATTGGCATTCAAACAGACATTTCTCTATCTTAGCATAAAGTTGATTGTCACAAAGTCTCTGAAGAACCATACGTACATGCTGGCGGTGTTCTTCTAGATTGGCAGAAAAAATCAGGATATCGTCCAGATATACAACAACACAAGAGTATAAGAGATCACGAAAAATTTCATTAACAAAGTCTTGGAAGACGGCAGGGGCGTTGCACAGGCCAAAGGGCATGACCAGATACTCAAAGTGTCCATCTCTAGTGTTAAATGCCGTTTTCCATTCATCCCCCTCTCTGATGCGGATGAGATTATAAGCACCTCTTAAGTCCAGTTTGGTAAAGATGTGGGCACCTTGGAGGCGATCAAAGAGTTCAGAGATGAGGGGTAGGGGGTAGCGGTTCTTTACCGTGATTTTATTAAGACCGCGGTAGTCGATGCAAGGACGTAGAGAGCCATCTTTTTTGGACACAAAGAAGAATCCGGCTCCGGCAGGAGAGGAGGATTTACGGATAAAGCCCTTTTTTAAATTTTCCTGGATGTATTCAGACATGGCAAGAGTCTCAGGGGCGGACAGAGGATAAATTCTGCCCCGGGGTGGAGTAGTGCCCGGAAGGAGGTCAATAGGACAATCATAAGGCCTGTGAGGAGGTAGAGTCTCAGCTTGTTTTTTGCAAAAAACATCCGCAAAGTCCATATAGGCCTTAGGGAGACCGGTTACAGGAGGAACCACAGAGTCCCGGCAAGGGGTACTGGGAACCGGTTTTAGGCAGTCCTTGAAACAAGAGGGCCCCCAACTCTTGATCTCCCCAGTGGACCAATCTAGGGTTGGGGAATGAAGTTGAAGCCAGGGTAGTCCAAGGAGAATTTCGGAAGTGCAATTGGGGAGGACCAACAATTCAATCTTCTCGTGATGAGGTCCGATGCACATTAGAAGGGGCTCCGTGCGGAAACGTATGGTACAGTCCAATCTTTCATTGTTTACACAATTGATGTAGAGGGGTCTGGCGAGACTGGTCACCGGGATGTTGAACCTGTTGACGAGAGAGGCCAAAATAAAATTTCCTGCAGATCCGGAATCCAAGAAGGCCATAGTAGAGAAGGAGAAGGCAGAGGCAGATATCCGCACAGGCACAGTAAGACGTGGAGAAGCAGAGTAGACATCAAGGACTGTCTCACCTTTGTGCGGAGTCAGCGTACGTCTTTCCAGGCGGGGAGGACGGATAGGACAATCCTTCAGGAAGTGTTCAGTACTGGCACAGTACAGGCAGAGATTCTCCATGCGGCGTCGTGTCCTCTCTTGAGGTGTCAGGCGAGACCGGTCGACCTGCATAGCCTCCACGGCGGGAGGCACAGGAAGGGATTGCAGGGGACCAGAGGAGAGAGGAGCCGGGGAGAAAAAACGCCTCGTGCGAACAAAGTCCATATCCTGGCGGAGCTCCTGACGCCTTTCGGAAAAACGCATGTCAATGCGAGTGGCTAGATGAATGAGTTCATGTAGGTTAGCAGGAATTTCTCGTGCGGCCAGAACATCCTTAATGTTGCTGGATAGGCCTTTTTTAAAGGTCGCGCAGAGGGCCTCATTATTCCAGGATAATTCTGAAGCAAGAGTACGGAATTGTACGGCGTACTCGCCAACGGAAGAATTACCCTGGACCAGGTTCAACAGGGCAGTCTCAGCAGAAGAGGCTCGGGCAGGTTCCTCAAAGACACTTCGAATTTCCGAGAAGAAGGAGTGTATAGAGGCAGTGACGGGGTCATTGCGGTCCCAGAGCGGTGTGGCCCATGATAGAGCTTTTCCAGACAGAAGGCTGACTACGAAAGCCACCTTAGACCTTTCAGTAGGAAACTGGTCCGACATCATCTCCAAGTGCAGGGAACACTGGGAAAGAAAGCCACGGCAAAACTTGGAGTCCCCATCAAATTTATCCGGCAAGGATAGTCGTAGACCAGAAGCGGCCACTCGCTGCGGAGGAGGTGCAGGAGCTGGCGGAGGAGATGATTGCTGAAGCTGTGGTAGTAGCTGCTGTAGCATCACGGTCAGTTGAGACAGCTGTTGGCCTTGTTGCGCTATCTGTTGTGACTGCTGGGCGACCACCGTGGTGAGGTCAGCGACAACTGGCAGAGGAACTTCAGCGGGATCCATGGCCGGATCTACTGTCACGATGCCGGCTGGCAGGTAGTGGATCCTCTGTGCCAAAGAGGGATTGGCGTGGACCGTGCTAGTGGATCGGTTCTAAGTCACTACTGGTTTTCACCAGAGCCCGCCGCAAAGCGGGATGGTCTTGCTGCGGCGGTAGTGACCAGGTCGTATCCACTAGCAACGGCTCAACCTCTCTGACTGCTGAAGATAGGCGCGGTACAAGGGAGTAGACAGAAGCAAGGTCGGACGTAGCAGAAGGTCGGGGCAGGCAGCAAGGATCGTAGTCAGGGGCAACGGCAGGAGGTCTGGAACACAGGCTAGGAACACACAAGGAAACGCTTTCACTGGCACAATGGCAATAAGATCCGGCAAGGAAGTGCAGGGGAAGTGAGGTATAAATAGGGAAGTGCACAGGTGAAGATACTGATTGGAACCACTGCGCCAATCAGCGGCGCAGTGGCCCTTTAAATCGCAAAGACCCGGCGCGCGCGCGCCCTAGGGAGCGGGGCCGCGCGCGCCGGGACAGGACCGACGGAGAGCGAGTCAGGTACGGGAGCCGGGGTGCGCATCGCGAGCGGGCGCCACCCGCATCGCGAATCGCATCCCGGCTGGATGCGGTATCGCAGCGCCCCGGGTCAGTGGATCTGACCGGAGCGCTGCAGTGAGGAGAGTGTAGCGAGCGCTCCGGGGAGGAGCGGGGACCCGGAGCGCTCGGCGTAACAAACGCAGCCTAATGCATATCCTCAATACGCACTTGTGGTCTGATGCTAAGGAATGTCTGTAACTGGGGAGCAGTGCCTTAAATATTCCAACAATTGAAGACAAAGAAAAAGAACGCTGCACTCACACACTGTAGCAGATAAAATTTTTCTTTATTTCAGGACATCAAACATGGTGCAAGGAAATAGCGAGCAGGGAGTGAGAGACGCCGCTCTCAGTGCAGAGAGACACCGCTCTCATGTTTGAACAGGAATACATTTTTTCCTCACAAAATCCTTTCATCAATTGCATCAGATATTATCTTCGCTACATAGATGATATTCTGATGGTGTGGGGAAGGCCCAAACAATCTTTTGAATACTTTGTATGCTATCTAAATGAAGTGATTGACAAGAACATGCTGTTCACCAGTCTCTTTGGAGATAAAATGCTCGATTTTCTAGATGTAAGATTTGAGATAGTAAATAATATCCTAGTGACATCAGGTTATCGTAAATCTATTGCCAAAAATCCATTGCTCCGTTATAATAGCTCTCATCTTAAAAGTGTAAAAGACAATGGGGGAGATTTATCAAAACTTTTGCAGAGGAAAACTTGCCCAGTTGCCCATAGCAACCAATCAGATTGCTTCTTTCATTTTTCACAGGCCTTCATAAAAATGAAAGAAGCAAGCTGATTGGTTGCTATGGGCAACTGGGCAAGTTTTCCTCTGCACAGGTTTTGATAAATCTCCCCCAATATCCCCTTTAGTCAAATGCTAAGATTAAAGATAGTAAACAGTGATCCTAATACTATTTCAAAACAAATAGAAGAACTTAATTCCAGACTAATTGAAAGAGGATATCCCAGAGAAATAGTAAAAAGGGCAAGAGAGAAGGTTGATAATATACCTAGAGAGAATCTGTTGCGAAAATCAAAGAGAAAAAGAGAAACAAAACGCTGCGTTTTTTCCTTTGCGAACACTTGTATGAACGAGATTATAAAAAGAAGTATTTACAATAACTGGTTTATTTTGGAACAAGATCCAGATTTGCAAGAGTTCGCAAGAGAAAAACCCATCATTACTTTCAGACGGACCAAAACAGTAGGCGATGTGATAAAGAATGAAAAATTATAAGTGCAAAGGAGAAATGAGGACTGGCTTACCTCTACTACCCCTAAGGGAAATTACCCCTGTAGGAATTGCAAATTTTGCAGATTTAATTTAGCACAAAGAAATTTTGTGTTAGGGGGACAAAGTATTATCATTAACCAGCTCATCACTTGCCAGTCTGATTACGTGGTGTACACAATTATATGCCCTTGTTATTATTTTTACGTTGGTAAAACTAAGAGAAAATTGTGCACCCGTATTAGGGAACATTTGTATTAGCTCCGCACCGGAAAAGGAGCACCTCACTTTGTAACACATATAAAAGAAATACATAACAATTGTTGCGATGGGCTCTGGTTTGCCGGGTTGGAGGGCATACAATGGGTCCCAATTGGGGTAGATCGCCATACTCACCTAATGAGAAGAGAAGCGTATTGGATTATGCACCTCTCGGCCTTGGGGCAGACAGGGTTAAATGAGCGTAACGATCTATCCCATTTCTATAAAATCGCAGTATAGTCCACATCCTAGGAGTCTGCTTAACAGGTCTTTTGTACTTTTGTAGTTGTTTTTAACTTTTTTGCATTATCTAATTTGTTAATTTCTTTTTAACACACCTGTATATAAGTATGTCTATCACTGTGGACTTAATTACCTGTTGACCGGAAGAAGCGTCGCCCTATGACGTGAAACTAGTATAGTCTAGTGGTACGCCCCCTGCACTGAGAGCGGCATCTCTCACTCCCTGCTCGCTATTTCCTTGCACCGTGTTTGATGTCCTGAATTAAAAAAGGATTTTATCTGCTACAGTGGGTGAGTGCAGCGTTCTTTTTCTTTGTTTTCAATTGTTGGATTATTGAACTTTTGCTTCTGCTCGTAACGCTAGCACCCCCACCTACAATTTCAAGGGACGGCACGTCTTGAGTTTACTGTTGCACGGGACCTGCATATACGATATAGTGTCAGAACCAGTTGCAGTGCCTAATCACCTCTCTCTACGTTACTAATGCCTTAAATATGTTTAGCACTCCATATTTGTGAAGTGTTGGTGTGGCACCATGGTCAATCTATTCTGCTGCATCAGGCATTGGTGGGTGGCAATCCTGGCTGATCCATGCCTGATTCATCTTCACAAAGGTCAGTCTCTCCACATTTTTCATGGACAGTCGAGTTCTCCTTGGGGTTACTATTGCCCGTGCCGCACTAAACACCCACTCTGATGGCACACTACTGGCCGCGCAGGGAAGCTTTTCCAGGGCGAACTCTGCTAGTTGCGGCCACAAATCAAGTTTTGCTGCCCAGAAGTCCAGCGGATCTTCAAGGTGTGTTGGCATGGGCATGTCAAGGTATGCCACCTCCTGCTGGTTCAGGTCCTGCTCCAGGTCCACCTGCTGCTGATGAGTTGCTTCATTATGCGGGTGAAGAAAGCTACTCATCAGTGACTGTAGAATCAGGCTGTTGCTGATGGAACTGGTACTGCTACTGCCACCCCTCCCAGCAGCCATAGCAGTGGAAGGTGAGTGCAGAGGGCCCCCCTCCCCCCCGAGTCAGACCTGCGAGAGGATGGACGATGGCACACATAGGCATCGGCCAACTGATTATGTAGGATGACTCTGTAGTAGGTCAGTTTGTCCTCCCTCTCAGTGGGTGTAACAAAGGCCCCCATTTTGTGCAAGAAGCGAGGGTCCAATAAGGTGGAGAGCCAGAAGTCACCCCACTGCCGAATGGTGACAATTCGTCGGGCACTGCGCAAGCAAGTGAGCATGCATTGTGTCATTTGTGCAAGTGACTCGGAGGGACTCCCTGCCTCCATCTCCACTGCATACTGCCACGATGTGTCTGGGTCCTCTGTCTTGCCTTCTTCATAACCCTTTAGCTGCTCCTGCTCCTTCTCTCCTGTCAGATGTTTGGAAAACCCGCCCATCTCGCGAAACCTAAACTGTGCTCCCCCTCCTCCTCCAGTGCAGCCCCCGCAGGGCTCATGTGGCCGTGAGATGTAGATGCCACGTCTCCAGTGCCCTGACTAGCCATTGTTTCCAACACATGTTGAAGTAAATGAACCAGTGAAATGACGTCGTTCATCTCGTAATCCTGGCGACTGACTAATAATTAGAGATGAGCGAATCGAAGTTGACGAACCCGAATTCGTTTCGAATTTCACGAAAAATTCATTTTGCAACTAATACCAATATCACCGCGATTCTATCGTGCGAATCGCTTCATTAAACTCCATTTTACAGCGTTCCAGGCTATTGGGGACCTAAGATGGCGGATCCACATGTGAGTACATGGGGCACGGGATTATGGGAGGGCGGAAAACAGCGGCGGGAATGAAGGTAGACGGGCTGACCCTGAATCACATGTGAGATGCAGCCTATCAGTGTTCACTGACCCCTGTCATGTCACAGCCCCTATATAATCGGCGGCCATCTTGCCTCTCTTCATTTAATCTATGCACTCAGATGGAGTGGACGGGACTGCGTGTGTGTGAATAGCTCATACCACAGCGTTACACTGCAACTGATAGTCACATCAGCATTAGGGAAAGGCAGAAGTGCAGAGTGCTGTGCTGTTACACTGAGAAGGATCATTGATTGCTAAACCTTTTATTCACGTTATTGAGCATTGCAGCAGAGAGGGGCAGATAGCTGTCAGCTGCCTCATACAGATCTCCAAGCTGCCTGAACTTTCTGCAGCATCTTATTTCCTCATTGTTCAGCCCAATTGAGTTTATTTTTGTTTGCTCCACAAAACTTCTGCTGCTCAGAATTGTGTGTCAGAGTGCAATTTAGGGTTTAATCCCTGGATTTTTTTTTGTGGTGCTGCACTGTTGGGTCCTGCTGCTGTTCAGAAATACGTGATTGTTCAGTGGACTGTAGTGCATTTGCACCATTTTGTACCTGTTAATCTGTCAAGGGGCTGGCTACATACTGTGCAAGTCCAAACAATACTATTCACCGGCTGATTTTTTTTTTAAACAGTTTTTTCTGCGTATAGTTACGCATATATAACTGCCCACATCAGTGTATACCGCATAGGTACATCCAAGTATTGTACCATTTAGTACCTGTTAAGCTGTCAAGGTGCTCCATACCGTCAAAGTCCAAACGATAGTATCCAACGGCTGGTGTTTTACAAAAATACAGAGTTTTTTCTGCTAATAGGCCCTCATCAGTGCATACTGCACACGTACATCCAAGTATTGTACCATTTAGTATCTGTTAAGCTGTCAAGGTGCTCCCTACCGTCAAAGTCCAAAATACTGAGTTTTTTCTGCTAATAATTAGGCATATTACTGCCCTCATCAGTGCATACCGCATAGGTACATCCAAGTATTGTACCATATAGTAGCTGTCAAGGTGCTCCAAACCGTCAAAGTCCAAACAATAGTATCCACCGGCTGGTGTATTACAAAAATACAGAGTTTTTTCTGCTAATAGTTAGGCATATTACTGCCCTCATCAGTGCATACCGCATACGTACATCCAAGTATTGTACAATTTAGTTCCTGTTAATCTGTCAAGGGCCTACATACTGTTCACGGACAGCCGTAAGTAATCACCTGCTGCTGTTCTAGACAAATACTGTTTAAAGAGTAGTGTAGCGTATTGTAATACCCTCATAAACGCACTAAGTATGTCAGGCAGAGAAGTGCCAGGACGTGCACAGAGGAGTGGCAGAGGCCTAAATACTTCAGGCAGAGTTGGCCGCAGACTTGGGGCGAGTCGCAGCAGGAGTCGCAGCGAAAGGCCTGAGCTCCCGTTATCAGCCAGGGGTCGTGTCTCCATCAGCAACCCATCTGTCGTCGTTGATTGGTTAACACGCTCATCCATAAGTGACATCTGACACCCCCAGTCAACAGTCGGTGGGTTCCTCAGACACAACCCTCAGTTGGCATGGCCCGAGAGCTCCCATTGCCTTTGTCCTATGCTGTTCCGTCTCCTAAAAAAGTATCTTATGCTGTGGGTTCAGCTCCACTATTTACTGAGGACGATCCAATAGAGGACAGTCAGCAGCTACTGGACAGCCAAGAAGGGGACGAGACATGCGCCGCTTGCTCCGCTAGGCGGCCAAGTAGTGATGCGGAGAGTGACGTGGGAGGCGGTGTTGCAAGTGTTCAGGGTTCTGAAGCAGACACTGTTGGGGAACCTGAGGAGGATATCAGTGACGTTCACACAACTGTTGATGATGATGAAGCTGATCGCAATTGGGAGCCGGGTGCAGAAGGGGCTTCATCATCATCAGGAGAAGAGAGTTGCAGGTTGCCCTTGAGGCAGCAAGGCGGTAGCACGGTTGGCAGTCAGCGTGGGGGCAGTAGTGGAAATTCAGGAGCCAAACGTGCCCGGGGGAGATCACCTGCTTCGCGGCAGCCTACCTTTCCGGGAGGTAGTGGAACAGGGGTTCCTGCAGACGCCGCCAGTAGCAGTCAATTAGTGCGGACTACGAGTGGGAAAATCAGCTACTCGGCGGTGTGGAAGTTTTTCATAAGGCATCCGGAGGAGGTTCACGTAGCCACATGCATGATCTGTCGGCAGAAGGTGAAGCGTGGCCAGGGTCCCAATGTCGGGACCTCGGCCCTGCATCAACACATGCTTCGCCACCATAAAACGGCCTGGGAGAACCGTGGCTCCGATGTAGTGGTCCAGCCTGCTGCATCACCCAGTGGCCATCCGCTCCCTCCTTCATCCAGCCAAGGCTCCACCACCTCTGCCGAAGGGAGCTGTGTGTCAAACCCTCCTTATGTCGCTCCTGCTTCTCCCGCTTTTAGTCAGCCATTCCGCCAACAATCCATCGGCGAAGCCATGTCCAAGAGACAACAGTCCCTCCCTTTTCAAGTTGTATGTGCCGAGCCGAGGTGGAGAGTCCCAAGCCGTCATTTCTTTGCAAAGAAGGCAGTACCAGCCCTGCATAAGTTTGTACAAGAGAAGGTGGGCCAGTCCTTGAGCCTGTCGGTGTGTTCAAAAGTGCACGGCAGCGCCGACGTGTGGAGCTGTAACTACGGGCAGGGACAATACTTGTCTTTTGCGGCTCACTGGGTAAATGTGGTTCCTGCACAGCCACAACAGCAACTTGGACAGGTCACACCGCTTCCTCCTCCACGCTCTCGCTCCCAGGCAGTTGGTCCTGTTACAGTGTGCGACGCTGCCTCCTCATGCTCCACCGTGTTCTCGGCCTCCACTGCACGTCCAAATCTCGGTGGCCATTCATAGTGCCATGTGTGTAGGTCACGGCGGTGTCAAGCTGTTCTTCACATGGTTTGCCTTGGCAAATGGAGTCACACAGGGGAGGAACTGCTAAAGTTCATTCGTAAAGAAATCCGAGTATGGCTTACGCCACGAAATCTGGAAATGGGAACCATGGTGACAAACAACGGGAAGAACATCGTGTCCGCGCTGCAACAAGGAAGTGTGAAACCTGCGCCCTGAATGGCACACGTGTTGAATCTGGTTGTCAAGCACTTCCTCAAGTCTTCACCCCATTTGCAAAACATCCTGAAAATGGCAAGGAAACTGTGCATGCACTTCAGCCACTCGTACACCGCCAAGCACACCTTCCTTGAGCTGCAGCGTCAGAACGGTATCCCACAACATAGTCTTATTTGTGACGTTGCCACACGTTGGAATTCCACCCTCCATATGTTGGACAGACTATACGAACAAAAAAAAGCCATCACCGATTTCTTGATGATCCAAGCAGATAGGAGTACTCCCCTGTGTAACTTCAATGTGAACCAGTGGCAGCTCATACATGAGACCTGCCATTTGCTGAGGCCCTTTGAGGAAGCCACATTATTTGTGAGTCGCCTGGATTACGCCATGAACGACGTAATTCCACTCCTACATTTCCTACAACAAATGATTGAAACCATGGCTGGTCACAGCAATGGAGACGTTGCGCCTACATCTCAAGACTACATGAGCCCTGTGGGGGCTGAACTGGAGGAGGAGGATGATGAGGGGCAGAGCGGAGCACAGTTTAGGTTGGATGAGATGGCCGGTGTTTCTAGTCTTCGGACAGGAGAGGAGGAGCAGCCAGAGGAGCTGGAGGGTTATGCGGAAGTTGAGACAGAGGTCCCAGACACACCATGGCAGTATGCAGTGGAGATGGAGGCAGATAGTCCCTCCAAGTCACTGGCGCAAATGGCACGATGCATGCTCAGTTGTCAAAATTCGTCAGCGGGATGACTTCTGGATCTCCACCTTATTAGACCCTCGCTATCGTCCCAAAATGGGGGCCTTTTTTACACCCACTGAGAGGGAGGACAAACTGACCTACTACAGAGACATTCTACGTAGTCACCTGGCTGATGCCTATCGGCCACATGGTCTATCCACTCGCAGGTCTGACTCGGGGGGCCCTCTGCGCTCACCTTCCAATTCCATGGCTGCTGGGGAGGAGAGGGGTGGGAGGAGCAGTACCAGCTCAATCAGCAGCAGCCTGAGTCTACAGTCGCTGATGAGCAGCTTTCTTCACACGCATAGTGAAGCAACTCATCAGTAGCAGGTAGACATGGAGCAGGACCTGAACCAGCAGGTGGTGGCATACCTTGACATTGCCATGCCAACAACCATTGAAGATCCGCTGGACTTCTGGGCAGCCAAACTTGATTTATGGCCACAACTAGCAGAGTTTGCCCTGGAAAAGCTGTCCTGCCCAGCAAGTAGTGTGCCATCAGAGCGGGTGTTTAGTGCGGCCGGGGCCATAGTCACCCCAAGACGAACTCGTCTGTCCACCAAAAATGTGGAGAGACTGACGTTTGTCAAGATGAATCAGGGATGTATCAGCCAGGGTTTCCAGCCACCAAAGCCAAATGCCTCAGATTGATTGACTAAGCTGCTACACCAACATTTCCCAATTATGGTTGGTTATGAAACCCTCTTGGGTTATCAATTAGGGTTATGGAACCCTCTTTGGTACTGCGATTGCCTGCTCCTGGCTCATCCTGCGTCTTTCAGGAACTACTTGCCTCACTCATGCTTCTGGCCTTGGGCCTTTAATTTTTGGATGTTTAGCAGTAGCTAAATACATGCTTAATGCAAATTTCAACATTCATCTTTAACCCCTTAAGGACGCAGGACGTACTCAAATGGCCCCTTTTCCGAGTCCTTAAGGACTCAGGAAGTTTGAGTACGTCCTGTCAAATCCCGGCCCCCCGCCGCTAGCTGGAGGGGAGCCGGTGCCCGATGCCGGCTGAAATCGTTCAGCAGGCATCGCAGCATATCGCCCAGGGGAGTCATGTTGACCCCCCATGTCGGCGATCGCAGCGCATCGCTAGTCAATTCAGACGAGCGATGCGCTGCAATTCCGTTCCCTGCCGCTCGCCGTCATCAGCAGACATCCCGGCAGTGTGCCGGAGGACGTCCGGAGGACCTCCTATACCGGCGATCGCTGCAGGGTGCCGGTAACTACTTACCGGCGTTCTGCAGCGGTTCCGGGTCATCAGGGTCACGTGTGACCCGGATATAGATGATGAATGGTGGTGTAATATACACCACCAATCATCATCAGTGCTGTACTGGGGGCTGGCATTGTTGCCACCGCCCCCACTACAGTGTGATTGGGTGGCCAAAGTGGCCACACCAATCACAGTGTAATGGGAGGGGATGGTGGGGGCTAGGAGCATGTTGCTCCGTTCTGCCCGCCATTTCACAGAGATCTGGCGAGCAGGACGGAGCCCCGTGCTGCCCACCATCCCCTCAGTAAAAAAAAAAAGTGCCCCTTGCCCCCTTTCTGTGGCCCCTTGGCACAGAAATCCCCAGGGATAGCTTTAGTTTAGGTAGGGTCTGCCGCCAGCGTTTTTTTTTTTGGCGCAGATTTTTTTTCCCTTAAGCGTGTGTGCGGACCCTCTTAGTTATAAAAGAGTGGTCCGCCACCATTTGTTAATGCCCACCCGCCGCTGATCAGTCCCGTAGTACTGATCAGCGTTTTTTTTTTTTTGTGGTGTCGTCGCTTTTTTTCGGGTTTTCTAGCACTTTTTTGCACCCATAGGCGATCCGTGCCACCAGTAGCAGGTGTGTACTGTGTGGACGGACCGTACCTGTGTGTGCAGCCTGTCCCACCGCTGTCAGTGATTTATCATTGATCAGCGTTTTTTTTTTTGGGTTCAGGTGGGTGCATTTTTTCGGGGTTAAGCGTTTATTTATTTTATTTTTCGGGTTTTTTGTGTGGGGGTCTGTGTACAAGCCACCAGCCACTGTTTTGGGCTGAGTGGCCGGACCCCCCACTGATTTCTGCGCCCCCTGCGCACACCACTGATTAGATAAACGCTTTTTTTTTTGCGCAGGGCTTTTTTTGCGCTAGAAGTCCCCTTTTTTTAAAAAAAAAGTCCCCTTTTTATATATATATTTTTTTTTTCATTTTCTGTTAGGGCGGGTTAGTTTAGTTTAGTTAGGTTAGGTTAGGGCGGGTTAGGGAGGTAGTATCGCACCACACACGCAGCACATACACAAATAAAGTTTCTCCCCCACACACACACACACACCCGTATCCACAGCAGAGTAGGGAAATGGCTCGCAGAGAGTTTTCGGCGGAGGAGGCATATGCCATACTTGCCTCTGACTCTTAACCCCTTAAGGACGGAGCCCATTTTCACCTCTAGGACGAAGCCCTTTTTAGCAAAGTGACCACTGTCACTTTAAACATTAATAACTCTGGAATGCTTTTAGTTATCATTCTGATTCTGAGACTGTTTTTTCGTGACATATTCTACTTTAACATAGTGGTAAATTTTTGTGGTAACTTGCATCCTTTCTTGGTGAAAAGTCCTAAAATTTGATGAAAAAATTTAAAATTTTGCATTTTTCTAACTTTGAAGCTCTCTGCTTGTAAGGAAAATGGATATTCCAAATAATTTTTTTTTGGGATTCACATATACAATATGTCTACTTTATGATTGCATCCTAAAATTGACGAGTTTTTACTTTCGGAAGACACCAGAGGGCTTCAAAGTTCAGCAGCAATTTTCCAATTTTTCACAAAGTTTTCAAACTCGCAATTTTTCAGGCACCAGTTCAGGTTTGAAGTGGATTTGAAGGGTCTTCATATTAGAAATACCCCATAAATGACCCCATTATAAAAACTGCACCCCCCAAAGTATTCAAAATGACATTCAGTAAATGTTTTAACCCTTTAGATGTTTCACAGGAAAAGCAGCAAAGTGAAGGAGAAAATTCAAAATCTTCATTTTTTACACTCGCATGTTCTTGTAGACCCAATTTTAGATTTTTTACAAGGGGTAAAAGGAGAATATGTATACTTATATTTGTAGCCCAATTTCTCTCGAGTAAGCACATACCTCATATGTCTATGTAAAGTGTTCGGCGGGCGCAGTAGAGGTCTCAGAAGCGAAGGAGCGACAAGGGGATTTTAGAGAGTACGTTTTTCTGAAATGCTTTTTGGGGGCATGTCGCATTTAGGAAGCCCCTATGGTTCCAGAACAGCAAAAAAAAAACACATGGCATACCATTTTGGAAACTAGACCCCTTGAGGAACATAACAAGGAATAAAGTGAGCCTTAATACCCCACAGGTGTTTCACGACTTTTGCATATGTAAAAAAAAAAAAAAAAAAATTCACAAAAATGTTGGTTTCCCCCCAAATTTCACATTTTTTAAATGGTTAATAGCAGAAAAGACCCCCCAAAATTTGTAACCCCATCTCTTCTGAGTATGGAGGTTCCCCATAAGTGGACCTGAAGTGCACTGCGGACGAACTACAATGCTCAGAAGAGAAGGAGTCATATTTGGCTTTTTGAGAGCAAATTTTGCTCGGGGGCATGTTGCATTTAGGAAGCCCCTATGGTGCCAGAACAGCAAAAAAAAAAAACACATGGCATACCATTTTGGAAACTAGACCCCTTGGGGAACGTAGCAAGGGATAAAGTGAGCCTTAATACCCCACAGGTGTTTCACGACTTTTGCATATGTAAAAAAAAAATAATAATTTCACTAAAATGTGGGTTTCCCCCCAAATTTCACATTTTTGCAAGAGTTAATAGCAGAAAAGACCCCCCAAAATTTGTAACCCCATCACTTCTGAGTATGGAGGTACCCCATAAGTGGACCTGAAGTGCACTGCGGGTGAACTACAATGCTCAGAAGGGAAGGCGTCATATTTGGCTTTTTGAGAGCAAATTTTGCTCGGGGGGCATGTCGCATTTAGGAAGCCCCTATGGTGCCAGAACAGCAAAATAACCCCCACATGGCATACCATTTTGGAAACTAGACCCCTCACAGAATGTAATGAGGGGTACAGTGAGCATTTACCCCCCACTGGTGTCTGACAGATCTTTGGAACAGTGGGCTGTGCAAAATTTTTCATTTTCACGGACCACTGTTCCAAAGATCCGTCAGACACCTGTGGGGTGTAAATTCTCACTGCACCCCTTATTACATTCCGTGAGGGGTGTAGTTTTCAAAATGGGGTCACATGTGGGTGTGTTTTTTTTTTGCGTTTGTCAGAACCGCTGTAACAATCAGCCACCTCTGTGCAAATCACCTCAAATGTACATGGCGCACTCTCCCTTCTGGGCCTTGTTGTGCGCCCCCAGAGCACTTTGCGCCCACATATGGGGTATCTCCGTACTCGGGAGAACTTGCGTAACAAATTTTGGGGGGCGTTTTTCCCTTTTACCTCTTGTGAAAATTTTACACCAGCATGTTAGTGTAAAATTTTTTATTTTTTTACACTAACATGCTGGTGTAGACCCCAACTGTTCCTTTTCATAAGGGGTAAAAGGAGAAAAAGCCCCCCAAAATTTGTTAGGCAATTTCTCCCGAGTACGGCGATACCCCATATGTGACCCTATTCTGTTGCCTTGAAATATGACAGGGCTCCAAAGTGAGAGCGCCATGCGCATTTGAGGCCTGAATTAGGGACTTGCATAGGGGTGGACATAGGGGTATTATATGCCAGTGATTCCCAAACAGGGTGCCTCCAGCTGTTGCTAAACTCCCAGCATGCTTGGATAGTCAATTGCTGTCCAGAAATGCTGGGAGTTTTTGTTTTGCAACAGCTGGAGGCTCTATCTTAGAAACACTGCCATACAATACGTTTTTCATTTTTATTGGGGAGTGGGGTGGTGGGGGGGCAGCGTACGTGTGTATATGTAGTGTTTTACTCTTTATTTTATGTTAGTGTAGTGTAGTGTTTTTAGGTTACATTCACACTGGCGGCAGATTACACGGAGTCTCCCGCTAGGAGTTTGAGCTGCGGCGGAAAATTTGCCGCAGCTCAAATTTGTAACGGGGAACTCACTGCCGCCAGTGTGAATGTAGCCTGTACATTCACACGGGAGGGGGGTCGAAACTACAACTCCCAGCATGCACTGACAGACCATGCATGCTGGGAGTTGTAGTTTTGCAACAGCTGGAGGCACACTGGCTGGAAAACCTTGAGTTAGGTTCTATGACCTAACTCAGTATTTTCCAACCAGTGTGCCTCCAGCTGTTGCAAAACTGCAACTCCCAGCATGTACTGATTGCGGAAGGGCATGCTGGGAGATGTAGTTATGCAATGGCTGGAGGCACGCAAGTACAACCCCCAGCATGCCAAGACAGCCTTATGCTGTTCCTGAATGCTGGGAGTTGTAGTTTTGCAAGATTTAGAGGGGTTCAAGTTGTAAATCACTGTCCAGTGGTCTCAAAACTGTGGCCCTCCAGATGTTGCAAAACTACAACTCGCAGCATGCCCAGACAGCAAACTGCTGTCTGGGCATGCTGAGAGTTGTAGTTTTGCAACATCTGGAGGGCTACAGTTTGAGACCACTTAGTGATCTACAACCTGAACCCCTCTAAATATTGCAAAACTACAAGTCCCAGCATGCCCACACAGCAAACAGCTGTCTGGGCATGCTGGGAGTTGTAGTTTTGCAACATCTGGAGGGCCACGGTTTAGAGACCACTGTAAACTGTGGCCCTCCGGATGTTGCTAGGCAACAACTCACCTAGCAGGACCCGGAAGCCGCCGCTGCCGCACGTAAGGGATCCCCGCATGGAGGATCGCGATCCGGGATCCAGATAGGGACCTTCGGCGCCGACCTTCCCTGGACGGTTCCCACATTTTGCCCGGACACCGATAGGTGGGCAAAGCGGGGGAACCGAACTTTAACCCCCCCCCTCCCCCGGTCTGCTATCAGTCGGTCGCTCGGCCGACCAATAGCAGGGATAGGAGGGGTGGCACCCCTGCCACCAAACTCCTATCCCTTTAGGGGGATCGATGGTGTCTCGGACACCTACGATCCCTCTTATTTTCCGGGTCACCGGGTCACCAGTGACCCGTATGACCCGGAATCGCGCAGATCTCAGGTCTGAATTGACCTGCGATTTGCGCGCATCGCGGTCATGGGGGGGGGTCTCAGGACCCCCCTCGGCGATGTGCCGGGATGCCTGCTGTTAGATAACAGCAGTCATCCCGGCCCGATCACCGCTACCGGTGACGCGGCGCTCCCGGAACCCCGCGACATACATGTACGTCGCCGTGCGCCAAGTGACACTTCGCGGCACCGTACATGTACGTCGCTCGTCGTGAAGGGGTTAAAGCATCTCAGAGGACGATGAAGACCCCACCTTCCTTATTTCATCGTCCTCCTCATCATCTAATTCTGATGATGAGCCTCCAAGGCGGCGGAGATATCGCCGTGTGGCGCCGCAAACCTCCTCTGCCCTTGACCCAGTGCCCCATGCTAGTATGAGTCCCACTGTCGCTCATACTAGTGAAGCCCCCCAGCCAAGTTCACTGGTACATCGTACCGGAGAACTTGTCTGGACTCAGCCAGCGGACCACGAGCCCGTGATTCCTGAGTTTGTTCGCAACTCAGGAATCAAAATTAAAGGGGTTATCCAGGAAAAAACTTTTTTTTATATATTGACTGGCTCCAGAAAGTTAAACAGATTTGTAAATTACTTCTATTAAAAAATCTTAATCCTTTCGGTACTTGTGAGCTTCTGAAGTTAAGGTTGTTCTTTTCTGTCTAAGTGCTATCTTATGACACGTGTCTCAGGAAACGCCCAGTTTCGAAGCAAATCCCCATAGCAAACCTCTTCTAAACTGGGCGTTTCCCGAGACACGTGTCATCAGAGAGGACTTAGACAGAAAAAAACAACCTTAACTTCTGAAGGTCATAAGTACTAAAAGGATTAAGATTTTTTAATAGAAGTAATTTACAAATCTGTTTAACTTTCTGGAGCCAGTTGATAAATAAAAAAAAGTTTTTTCCTGGAATACCCCTTTAACATTGTCGGGTTCACTGAAATGGACTTTTTCGGTCATTTTTTCAGTGACGACTTTGTTAATTTGATGGTTTCACAGACAAATCTGTATGCCCAACAGTTCGTCGCCGCTAACCCGGGCTCATTTTTAGCTAGACCCGGCGGCTGGACTCCAGACGATGCAGCCGAAATGAGGACCTTTTGGGGCCTCGTGCTGCATATGGGTCTAGTTAAAAAACCCAGTGTCAGGCAATATTAGAGTGGGGATGTCCTTTACCAGACACCCCTCTACAGTATGGCCATGACACGTCCCTGGTTCGAGGCCATTCGGAGATGTTTGCATTATGCAGTTCCAAGAGGTAGTTCTAAGGGCCTTCATCTTTGGTAACTGCCAAGGAGCGGGTCAGAGCACCTCTGGAACTTTAGGTCCCCGGATCGTCCCGGGCCAACACTTTCCTGGTGTGATCCCCAACACAAGAAGGTCGGGACGAACCCAGAAGAAATTCAGAGTGTCACAGGAAGGGAGACGGAGGGACACCACCATTCAGTGTGACACTTGCCCAGATAATCCGGGCCTCTGCATAGCCTGCATCAGGGAGTATCACACTTCCATGGAGTACTACATTTTCCATCCTTTGCCCTAATTTTCATTCCCCAGAATTCGGCTCCAATGTACCAGTCCAGGGTACATTGACTTCCAAATTTTATACCAAAATACCCTACCCCCCCCCCATAAAAAAAAAAAAAAATTCCCAATACCCCAATACCTTTTTTTTCTTCCCCCTAAAAAATGGGTCATGGGACACAGAGTCAACAGCATTGGAGGTTTGCAGTTGCCTCAAATGTGCAACGCTCTCTCTCCCCACCTGAGCGGGATGCGCATTTGAGGTAACAGAATAGGGATGGCACCACACATCCCCTTCCCAGAATGATGATTCAGAGTATAGGGTTTGGGGCGGGCATCATTTTAACTTTTGGCTGTACTCTGGGTCATCATTCTGGGAAAATAATTGGCAAATCAGTAAAATTGCAATTTTCTTCCCCCCATAGTACACTTCATCCATTCCTGGAAAATAAATGAAGGGAACACCCGTCTGTTCCAAATCTCCACTTCACCCTATACACCTTCCCTAGGGGATGTACTGTTTGTAATATTCTCACATGTGGGTGTTCCTTTCTTGTATTTTCCTCTGAATGTATGTAACTGTTAGGTCCGTAACAAACATCCACCTCAAATGCGAAGAGTTCTCGCTGAGCTCTGTCGTATTTCCAGGCGACAATTCGGAGTCACATGTTAGTTGTTCCCAGAAAAATGAAGCAGAGCAAAGGTTGAAAATTGCAATTTTCAAAAGCTACCCTTCATCCATTCCTGGAAAATAAATTTAGGAAACACCTGTGCGTTAAAAATGTCCTCTTTACCCGTATACCCATTACTCAGGGTGGGTACTTTCTGTAATGGTGTCACATGTGGGTGTTTCATTTTTGTATTTTCCACGGAATGTATGTAACCGTCAGCTACTGATATGCCATAGGTCACAAATACAAACTGACCTCTATGACTTCTGAGCCTTGTTGTGCGCCCGCCCAGCACGTTACCTCATATGTGTATGTATTTTTATAGTCAGGGGGAAAAGTCCTCAAAAATTTGTAACCCAATATCTCATATTACCCCATGTGAAAATGTTAAAAATTGGGTAACCCCAGCATTTTAGTGTAAAAACATCTAATTTTTCAATTTATGGCACATTTTTCAAAAAACCTGTGAGGTGTTATTTCCCACTGTACCCCTTGTTACGTTCATTGAGGGGTGTAGTTTCTAAAATGGTGTCACATGTTTTTTTTTTTGGGCTGTTATTGCACAATGAGGGGCTTTATAAATGCACATGACCCCCGACTTCAATTTCAACAAAATTTCACTCCTTCTATTCTGAGCATTGTAGTACGTCCACAGAGCAATTTACATCCACATATGGGGTATTTTTTTTCTCTCAGACGAAGTTGTTCTACAAATTTTGGGGGCCTTTTGCCCTATTACCCAATGTGAAAATGAAACATTTGGGGTAACACTATCAATATAGTGCTAAAAAATCAAATTTTTCACTTTTACGGCCCACTGTTCAAAAAACCTGTGAGGTGTAAGTACTCACTGTAACACTGGTACGTTCCTCGAGGGCTCTAGTTTCCAAAATGTAATGCCATGTGTTTTTTTTTTTTTTTTTGCTGTCCTGGCACCATAGGGGCTTCCTAAATGCGGCATGCCCCCAGAGCAAAATTTGCTTCCAAAAAGCCAAATGTGACTACTCCTCTTCTGAGACCTGTAGTGCGCCAGCAGAGCACTTTTCACCCCCATATGGGGTGTTTTCTGAATCGGGAGAAATTGGGCTTCAAATTTTGGGGGGTATTTTCTGCTTTAACCCTTTGTAAAAATGTAAAATTTTTGGGAATCCAAGCATTTTAGGTAAAAATTTTTTTTTTACATATGCCAAAGTCGTGAAACCCCTGTGGGGTATTAAGGTTCACTTTACCCCTTGTTACATTCCCCAAGGGGTCTAGTTTCCAAAATGGTATGCCATGTGTTTTTTTTTTTGCTGTCCTGGCACCATAGGGGCTTCCTAAATGCGGCATGCCCCCAGAGCAAAATTTGATTCCAAAAAGCCAAATGTGACTCCTTCTCTTCTGAGACCTGTAGTGCGCCAGCAGAGTACTTTTCACCCCCATATGGGGTGTCTTCTGAATTGGGAGAAATTGGGCTTCAAATTTTACAGGGTATTTTCTGCTTTAACCCTTTGTAAAAATGTAAAATTTTTGGGAAACCAAGCATTTTAGGTAAAAAAAATTTTTTTACATTGGCAAAAGTCATGAAACACCTGTGGGGTATTAAGGCTCACTTTATCCCATGTTACATTCCCCGAGGGGTCTAGTTTCCAAAATGGTATGCCATGTGCTTTTTTTTTGCTGTTTTGACACCCTAGGGGCTTCATAAACATGAATCATGACATGCCCCCCAAAAACCAATTCAGAAAAATGTTCTCTCCAAAATCCCCTTGTCGCTCCTTCCCTTCTGAGCCCTCTACTGCGCCCACCGAACACTTTACATAGACATATGAGGTATGTGCTTACTCGAGAGAAATTGGGCTACAAATACATGTAAACATTTTCTCCTTTTACCACTTGCAAAAAATTCAAAAATTGGGTCTACAAGAATATGCGAGTGTAAAAAATTAAGATTTTAAATTTTCTCCTTCACTTTGCTGCTATTTCTGTGAAACACCTAAAGGGTGAAAACAGTGACTGAATGTCATTTCGAATACTTTTGGGGTGCAGTTTTTATAATGGGGTCATTTGTGGGGTATTTCTAATATGAAGACCCTTCAAATCCACTTCAAAACTGAACTGGTCCCTGAAAAATATTGAGTTTGAAAATTTTGTGAAAAATTTCAAAATTGCTGCTGAACTTTGAAGCCCTCTGGTGTCTTCCAAAAGTAAAAACTCATAAATTTTATGATGCAAACATAAAGTAGACATATTGTATATGTGAACCCAAAAAAAATTTATTTTGAATATCCATTTTCCTTACAAGCAGAGAGCTTCAAAGTTAGAAAAATGCAAAATTTTTTCATAAAATTTTGGGATTTTTCACCAAGAAAGGATGCAAGTTTCCATAAAATTTTACCACTATGTTAAATCCTTTGGATAGGGGATAAGATGTCTAGGGCGGAGTACCCCTTTAAGGTGAAAAAGGGCTAAGTCCTTAAGGGGTTAAATGTAGGGGGTTGGTTAGGAAACCCTCTAGGGTACTGCGATTGCCTGCTCCTGGCTCATCCTGTGTCTTTCAGGAACTACTTGCCTCACTGATGCTTCTGGCCTTGGGCCTTTAATTTTTGGATGTTGAGCAGTAGCTAAATATATGCTTAATGCAAATGTCAACATTGATCTTTAAATGTAAGGGGTTATGAAACCCTCTTGTGTACTGCGAATGCCTGCTCCATACTCATTCTGTGTCTTTCAGGAACTACTTGCCTCCCTGCCCTCAGGCCTTCGGCCTTCAATTTTTGGATGTTTAGCAGTAGCTAAATACATGCTTAATGCAAATTTCAACATTGACTTTTAAATGTAATGGGATTGTTATGAAACCCTCTTGGGTACTGCGAATAACTGCTCCTGACTCATTCTGTGTCTTTCGGGAACTACTTGCCTCCCTGATGCCTCAGGCCTTGGGCCTTCAATTTTTGGATGTTTTGCAGGAGCTAAATACATGTTTAATGCAAATTTCAACATTGACTTTTAAATGTAATGGGATGGTTATGAAACCCTCTTGGGTACTGCGAATGACTGCTCCTGACTCATTCTGTGTCTTTCAGGAAATAATTGCCTCCCTGATGCCTCAGGCCTTGGGCTTAAAATTTTTGGAAGTTTAGCAGTAGCTAATACATGCTTAATGCTAATTTCAACAATGATCTTTAAATTCTCGGCACTCTGCTAGGGCCTTCTCCTACCCTGCCGGGGCCGATCCGAGGACCTCACTAAACCATCCAATCGATAGTAGAGACATGCGGTGTGTACAAAGGGCAGGGACTTAATGAACCCGAGCTTATGACCGGCGCTTAGTTGTGATTCTTCTTTCCTGGCAAATAATTGCAATCCCTGATCCCTATGGCGAAGGGGGTTCAGCGGGTTACCCGCACCTGTCGGTGAAGGATAGACAAACGGTTATCCGAGGGCATAACCCACCTGTTATTGCTCGATCTCGCGAGTAATCGTGCAATGTAAGGGGTTATTAAAGCCTCTTGGGTACTGCTGATGCCTACTCCTGACTGCTCCTGTGTCTTTCAGGAAGTACTTGACTTCCTGATGCTTCTGGGCTTGGGCCTTTAATTTTAGGATTTTTGAAGTACATACATACATGCTTAATTAAAATTTCAACATTTATGGTGCAATGTATGGGGTTATTAAACACTCTTGGGTAGTGTTTTTTTCAAATTTTCTGATAATTATCACAGTAATAAACTTGAATTTTCCACAATAATAACCATTACACCATTGAACGGTTGTTGCGTGTGATTTTTTAAGTAAATTTTAAAAAAAAATAAATACGCTGAGGGATGAACTCTGCTTCATTTCATAAAAAATTCTTTTATAGAAGAATGTCTTTTGGTGGTTCACCGTCCTGCATTATAGAGTCTTCTGGACTCTTGGATATGCGCTTGTTTTTAAACAAAGGTACAAAAAACAAAAATGGCTGGTCAGGGCTATGGAGACGTTGCGCCTACATCTTATGGCCACATGAGCCCTGTGGATGCTTGTGAGATTAGGTCCTTTGTACCCACACGGCTGGGTCCGGGACACAAATTTTGATTTAAATTTCAAATAAAAAAAATCACACATTTCAATGGTCTCCTCATGCTGCAGCCAACTCCTGGCTGCGTCATTCTGGTAATATATAGAGAGCACTCGCTGTCCTAAATTTCCGTTAAAATTTTTCGTCAAAAATGTTTGTCTTTTTTATTAGGGATTGTGAAGCTTTGGTGCGTACTCATGCATCAGCCAACTCCAGCCTGTGTCATTCAGGCAATATATGGTTTACTGATGGCGCTGCTGGGCCTGGGTCTGGGAATTTAAAATTTTCTCATAGGTAGCATCCGCTATCCATAAGTCTTCTTCATAAATTTCTACAATTGTGTTTTTTTTGAGGGATTTGAAGCCCTAGTGTGTACTCATGCATCAGCCAACTCCAGGGTTTGTCATTCATGCAACATATAGGTAGCACCCGCTGTCCTAAATATTCTTAAAATTATTTTAAAAATTTTAGTTTTTTCTTTGGGATTCTGAAGCCCTGGTGTGTACTCAATGCTGCTTCCTGCTACACTCTGTCAGCCCGTTGGTCCTGCGACAGTGTGCTACTCCGCCTCCACATTCTCCTCTGTGTCTTAAGCCTCCACTTCCCGGACAAGTCTCAGTGGCCCTTCCATGTGTGCAGGTCATGGCGGTGTCACGCTGTTCTTCACATGGTTTGCCTTGGCGAGAAGTCTTGGAAACAATGGGCGGTCAGGGCAATGGAGACATTTCGCCTAAATCTCACGGCCACATGAGCCCTGTGGGGGCTTTTTTGATTTGGTCCTTCGTACTCACACGCTGGGGTCCGGGACACGCAAAGGTTGTTTTAAATTTCAAATAAAAAAATGATGGCGCTGCTGGGCCTGGGTCTGTTAATTTCAACTTTTCTCATAGGTAGCACCCGCTATCCAAAATCTTTTTCAAAAATGTCTAAAATTGTGGTGTTTTTTTTGAGGGATTGTGAAGCCCTGGTGTGTACTTGTGCATCAGCCAACTCCAGGCTGTGTCATTTAGGCAATATATGGGTTGCTGATGCCGCTGTGGGGCCTGGGTCTGGTCATTTCAAATTTTCTCATAGGTAGCACCCGCTATCCAAAATCTTCGGTTTAAATTTCTGAATTCATCTTTTAATGTTAGGGATTGTGAAGGCCTAGTGCCTACTCATGCTGCTGGCAACTCCGGGCTGTGCCATTCATCCACTATATGGTGTCCTCATGCTGACAACACCTCCATGCTGTGTCATTCAGCCACTATATGGTTTCCTCATGCTTCAGCCTCATCCAAGCTGTGTCATTCAGCCACTATATGGTGTCCTCATGCTGACAACATGTCCATGCTGTGTCATTCAGCCACTATATGGTGTCATCATGCTGCCAACATGTCCATGCTGTGTCATTCAGCCACTATATGGTGTCCTCATGCTTCAGCCTCATCCAAGCTGTGTCATTAAGCCACTATATGGTGTCCTCATGCTGACAACATGTCCATGCTGTGTCATTCAGCCACTATATGGTGTCCTCATGCTGCCAACATGTCCATGCTGTGTCATTTAGCCACTATATGGTGTCCTCATGCTGACAACACCTCCAGGCTGTGTCATTCAGCCACTATATGGTGTCCTCATGCTTCACCTTCATCCAAGCAGTGTCATTCAGCCACTATATGGTGTCCTCATGCTGCCAACACCTCCACACTGTGCCATTCAGCCACTATATGGTGTCCTCATGCTGCCAATACCTCCATGCTGTGTCATTCAGCCACTATATGGTGTCCTCATGCTTCAGCCTCATCCAAGCTGTGTCATTCAGCCACTATATGGTGTCCTCATGCTGACAACATGTCCATGCTGTGTCATTCAGCCACTATATGGTGTCCTTATGCTGCCAACATGTCCATGCTGTGTCATTCAGCCACTATATGGTGTCCTCATGCTTCAGCCTCATCCAAGCTGTGTCATTCAGCCACTATATGGTGTCCTCGTGCTGACAACATGTCCATGCTGTGTCATTCAGCCACTATATGGTGTCCTTATGCTGCCAACATGACCATGCTGTGTCATTAAGCCACTATATGGTCTCCTCATGCTGACAACACCTCCATGCTGTGTCATTCTGCCTCTATATGGTGTCCTCATGCTTCAGCTTCATCCAAGCTGTGTCATTCAGCCACTATATGGTGTCCTCATGCTGCCAACACCCCCACACTGTGCCATTCAGCCACTATATGGTGTCCTCATGCTGACAACACCTCCATTTTGTGTCATTGAGCCACTACATGGTGTCCTCATGCTTCAGCCTCATCCAAGCTGTGTCATTCAGCCACTATATGGTGTCCTCATGCTGACAACACCTCCATTCTGTGTCATTGAGCCACTATATAGTATCCTCATGCTTCAACCTCATCCAAGCTGTGTCATTCAGCCACTAAATGGTCTCCTCATGCTGCCAACACCTCCACGCTGTCATTCAGTCACTATATGGTCTCCTGACACTGATGCCACCACCAGGCTCTGTCATTGTGCTGCTGTGCGGCAGTGATTCTAAAAGCGATGCCGGTAATCTGCATGTTATTCTGAATAACAGTATTATTTCACTAACCCAGCACACTCCATATGCGTTTTAGAACACAGCAAAGTGTTCTATTCCCATATAGAGGCTGTATATAGGCTAGAAATAGCCTTTTTTAATATAGATTCGCCACGAAAAAATTCGGATCAAAACGAACTTTTCTGGAAAATTCGGCAAAACAGCCGAATCGAATTTTTGAAAAGCAGCAGGCCGGACCACCACATCAGTGCCACAGTTCTCCCAGGCTACTTTATGGTGAAGCTGCATATGTTGATGCATGGCCGTGGTGCCAACATTGAGACCCGGGCCACACTTCACCTTCTGCGGACACATCTTGCCAGGGGCGGACATATCACATGTGCAACATGTTCAACTGCACAGGGGCCCAGCGTGAGAGGGGGCCCGTCAGCGGCAGGCCCCCTCTCATGCTGGGCCGGCCCTACCATGGGACCTGAATGATGCAGGCGGCATTTGTATCTCTCGAGCAGGGCCGCCATCAGGGGGGTACAGCCAGTACTCCATTAAGGGGCCCCATCTCCCAGGGGGGGCCGGGCCCCTGCTGCACCCCCCTGCAGCAGCCCCAGCACAGAATACTGCTGTTTAAGCAGCAGCCTACTGCTTTCACTGGCGGCTGCAAAATACTTCCTGCCATCTGTCCTCTCCTCCCTGGATAAGGATCTTACAGACGACAGAAGCACAATGGAGCGATAACTGCCTAACATTGGTCCATGTATGGGAGGCAGAGGACCTTTAGTGATGTCATTACCATGTGATCAGTCACAGTGGCGTTGCTAGGGTTGGTGTCACCCGGTGCGGTAGAAAATGGTGTCACCCCCATACCTCCCCCCTCCCCCCAGTAAGTTTTTAGCCTGTTGTGACAGACACCACTGTTGTAGCGCATTGTGAGAAATTCCAGTATAATAATCAGATATGCCAGTTGCCACAGAATGGGAAAGTGTTAAAGAAGTTTTCACCATTGAAATATACAGCTCCGAGAATTACTTAAAGGGGTACTCCACTGGAAAACATTTACTTTTATATCAACTGGTGCCAGAAAGTTAAACAGATTTTTAAATTACTTCTATTTAAAATCTTAATACTTACAGTACTTATAAGCTGGTGTATGCTCCACAGGAAGTTGTGTAGTTCTTTCCAGTCTGTCCACAGTGCTCTGTCTGTCCATGTCAGGAACTGTCCAGAGCAGGATAGGTTTGCTATGGGGATTTGCTCCTACTATGGACAGTTCTTGACATGGACAGAGGTGTCAGCACAGAGCACTGTGGTCAGACAGAAAAGAAATTAAAAAAGAAAATAACTTCCTGTGAATCGCTTATACAGCAGCTAATAAGTACTGGAAGGATTAAGATTTTTAAATAGAAGTCATTTACAAATCTGTTTAACTTTGTAGCACCAGTTGATTAAAAAAAAATGTTTTCCAGTAGAGTACCCCTTTATGCAGTGGTGAGGTTATGCTGGGAGTTGTAGTTTCACTGACCACAACTGTAGAACTGACAAGCGACTACAGCTCTGATAGGACATAGAGAGGAGAATGTTCAATGATATCAGTGACTACAGGTGACGTCTTCTCTATAGTCTTCCCTTATCTAATTCAGAAGGTACATACCGCCTGGTCCAGCTAAAACTTCTGTCTGTAGAATGTGACGCCCAGACGTCTCCTCACTATGTCAGCGCATTCTCATCCTCTATATGAAAACAAGTATTATTATAAACCTGCCAGACACTGTATCCTCTAAATATAATACTACTATACACTATACTCTGATTATAAACCTTCCATACACCATACCCACTGAATATAATAATACCACACACTGTACATTCTGAATATAATACCATCACATACTGTACACTCTGAATATAAATCTGCCACACACTGTACCCCTGAATATAATACTATCACATACTGTACCCTCTGAATATAATACCAACACATACTGTACACTCTGAATATATTACTACCACCCACTGCACCCTCTGAATATAATACTTAGAGATGAGCAAACTACAGTAAATTCAACTCGTCACAAACTTCTCGGCTCGGCAGTTGATGGCTTTTCCTGCATAAATTAGTTCAGCTTTCAGGTGCTCCCGTGGGCTGGAAAAGGTGGATATTGTCCTAGGAGAATCTTTCCTATGAATGTATCCACCTTTTCCAGCCCACCGAAGCACCTGAAGGCTGAACTAATTTACGCAGGATAAGTCATCAACTGCTGAGCCGAGAAGTTCGTGACGAATCGAATTTACTGTAAGTTCGCTCATCTCTAATAATACTACCACAAACTGCGCCCTCTGAATATAATACTACCACCCACTGTGCCCTCTGAATATAATACTACCTCAAACTGCGCCCTCTGAATATAACATTGCCATACAGTGCACCCTCTGAATATAACGTTGCCATACAGTGCACCCTCTGAATATAATACCACAACCACAGTAACACCCCTCAACATCTGTTAGCTGATGCTATTACCACGGGAGGGGGGAATTGGTGGTGTTTCTAGTGGATGATCTGGGTGCTACTACTGGGGGGGGGTGTTGCTGAAGGATGATGAGGGTGCTACTGGCCATCCCCCCTGGCAGTATCACCCCCATCATCCATCGCATCCATCAGCAAGATCATCCTCCTGGCAGGAGCATCGCCATCATCCACCATCAGGATCTGCTGATGGAGGTGCTGCTGCTGGGGGGGGGGGTAGTTGCTGGCGGATGATGAGGGTGCTACTGCCAGGGGGGGAGCAGTTGGTAGGCAGCAGTTCCCCCACATTAGGTAGGTAGCAGTTTCCCCACATTAGGTAGCATCTTTTCCCCACATTAGGCAGCATAGATTCCCCACATTTGGTACCAGTTTCCCCACATTAGGTAGGTACCAGTTACCCCACATTAGGTAGCAATTTCCCCACATTAGGTGGCACAGATTCCCCACATTAGGTAGCAGTTTCCCCACATTCGGTAGCACAGATTCCCCACATTAGCTAGCATAGACTCCCCACATTAGGTAGCATAGACTCCGCACATTAGGTAGCATAGACTCCGCACATTAGGTAGCATAGACTCCGCACAGGTTCCCCACAATGCGTCAAAGTCTCCCCACACACACACACACACACACACACACATGCACACACACACAAAAAAAAAACACATACAACACAGAGAGACACACACACAAACACAGTCATAGAGACACACACTCACAGACAGACACACAGAGTCACACACACAGAGTCACACACACACACACACACACACAGAGTCACACAAACACACAGTCACACACAGACAAACAGAGTCACACACACACAAACATAGATAGAGACAGACACACACACTCACCCATCCAGCGCAGCGATCCTTCTCACCGGGCGCAATGCGAGTGACGTAACTGACGTCCCCCTGCGCGGCCATGCGGTGTGACGTCAGGCCGGCGCAGACGTGGGAGCGGAGGCCGGGCACAGTACTGGTGAAGGTGAGGGGGGGGGGGAAGCGTGATGACGGACGGGCGCACTGAAAGGGGGGGGGGTTGCTAACGGACGGGCGCACCGCACACACAGCACAGGCGGGGGGGGTGCTGACGGATGGGAGGCCGGTCGGGCACATAGGGGGGTGTCAGTGTAGCTGGGGAGGGGGTGTGGGTGCTGCGGAGCGTCTTGGTGTCACCCCATTAGGTTGGTGTCACCCGGTGCGGGCCGCACCCCCCGCACCCAGGTCGCAACGCCACTGATCAGTCACATGGGTGGGAGGAGCATGACTACTATGCAATGGAGGCCCAGGAAGAAGTTCCTGTATAGGGGAATGTGTATCATGTGAAGGTAACCTATACTACATACTCACACACAAATTACTATGTCTGTGTTTTCCAAACAGTGTGCCTCCAGCTGTTACAAAACTACAACTCCCAGTATGCCCAGAAAGCCAACAGCTGTCTGGGCATGCTGGGAGTTGTAGTTTTGCAACAGCTGGAGATACATTGTTTGGAAAACACTGCACTATATAATTCCCACACACTGCATTTAACACACCCACCACATTTATTGATTTAAGAATCAATAAATAATTGATTTAAGAATAAATAAATAAATGTCCAAACTATTCCAATATAACGTTAATTATCCCACACGGTCAATGGCATAATTGTTAAAAAATACCAAAGTCCACAATTGCTAATTTTTAGTAATTTCATATACCATAAAAAATAAATTTAAAAAAAGCGATCGAAAAGTCGCATCAAAACAAAAATGGTACCAGTAAAAACTACAGATAAAAGCGCAAAAGATGAGCCCTCACACATCCCAGTATATGGAAAAATGCTAAAGTTATAGGGGTCAGAAGAGGATGATTTTAAGTATACTATTTTTTGTATAAACGGAAGCCCCCAAAAGTTGCAAAATGGCGTTTTTTTTTTTACTGTGTATTTCATGGTAGCATGAAATACACAGTAAAAAATGCCATTACAAAGTAAAATTGGTGGCACAAAAAGCAACAAGCCTCATATAGGTCTGAAAGTTGAAAATGAAAAGTATTCTGGCTGTCATACACAAGTGGTATAAATATCATGGTCGCAGCTGTCACAATCATGACTGAGCCCCCTGTGACCGGCCACCACTGCTGCCACAATACCTGGCTGATCTGCCGGCGACTGTAACTGTAAGGGTAAAACTCCAAAACAAATTACCTACACAAAACAAAAAAAGTGTCCACATATTGCCAAAAGGTCATTTTATTAACACCAACAAAATTAAAAACATGTATATGAGGCATCAGGAGAAAACCACAAGTAAGCACAGAGGCCACAACACACATGAAATTCAGAGATAATGCGCGAGATTTATCAAATCCTGTGCAGAGGGAAACAACTGCTCCACTTTCTCTCTGCACAGGATCTGATAATTCTTCCCCATTATCTCTGAATAAAGTGGCAGGGGGGATCAGTCGGGGGGAATAAAGTGGCAGGGGGGTTCGGGGGGGGGGGGGAAATAAAGTGGCCGGGGGGATCGGGGGGGAATAAAGTGGCAGGGGGATCAGAGGGGGGATAAAGTGGCAGGGGGGGATCAGGGGGGGGGGATAAAGTGGCAGAGGGGGATCAGGGGGGGGGATAAAGTGGCAGGGGGTGGGATCAGAGGGGGGGAATAAAGTGGCAGGGGGGATCGGACAGTGGAAATAAAGTGGCATGGGGAGGATCAGGGGAGTGGCAAATGATATAGCACAGTGGGGAGTGGTTGAAATACTGGAAGTGAAATACTGGGAAGTGGCTGATACTGGTATCATGTTATACGTCGTAAGACATGCAATGCGATATGTGCAATTGGTGGTACTGTGAGGGGTGTCCAGGGGGCCCAGGCCTGAGCTGTGTAAGGGGCAACAAAATTTCTGATGGCAGCCCTGCTCTCGTGTCCCGACGCCCGGGACATGCAGTCCCGGGGCGCCGGGCAGGAGATTTCTGCTAATAGCTACTTACATCTGCGGGTCACGGGATGCGGGTACTTCCTGGCGGAGGTGCGCGTAGTGATGTCATTGCAAGCGCAGCGCTGCGCCGCTACGCCAACTTCCTGCGCGGCACATGTGATGACGTGCACACATCACTTATAACGCACACCTCCAAGAAGTCCCCACATCCCACGACCCGCCGGCAGATGTAAGTATGCTGCCAGTGCCTGATGTGGGGGCTCTAAATATCTGCTGCCTAAAGGGGATCTAAAGCTATGCTGCCTAAAGGGGGGCTCTAAATCTACAACATAGATTTAGAGCCCCCCTTTAGGCAGCATAGATTTAGAGCCCCCCTTTAGGCAGCATAGATTTAGAGCCCTCCTTTAGGCAGCATAGCTTAAAGGGGGGGCTCTAAATCAATGCTGCCTAAAGGGGGCTCTAAATCTATGCTGCCTAAAGGGGGGGCTCTAAATCTATGCTGCCTAAAGGGGGGCTCTAAAACTATGCTGCCTAAAGGGGGGCTCTAAATCTATGCTGTAGATATAGGGCTCCCCTTTAGGCAGCATAGATTTAGATCCCCCCTTTAGGCAGCATAGATTTAGATCCCCTTTAGGCAGCAGAGCCTAAAGGGGGATCTAAATCTATGCTGCTAAAAGGGGGATCTAAATCTATGCTGCCTAAAGGGGGGCTCTAAATCTATGCTGCCTAAAGGGGATCTAAATCTATGCTGCCTAAAGGGGGGCTCTAAATCTATGCTGTATAAAGGGAGATCTAAATCTATGCTGCCTAAAGGGGAGCCCTATATCTACAGCATAGATTTAGAGCCCCCCTTTAGGCAGCATAGATTTAGAGCCCTCCTTTAGGCAGCATAGCTTAAAGGGGGGGCTCTAAATCTATGCTGCCTAAAGGGGGCTCTAAATCTATGCTGCCTAAAGGGGGGGCTCTAAATCTATGCTGCCTAAAGGGGGGCTCTAAAACTATGCTGCCTAAAGGGGGGCTCTAAATCTATGCTGTAGATATAGGGCTCCCCTTTAGGCAGCATAGATTTAGATCCCCCCTTTAGGCAGCATAGATTTAGATCCCCCTTTAGGCTCTGCTGCCTAAAGGGGGATCTAAATCTATGCTGCTTAAAGGGGGATCTAAATCTATGCTGCCTAAAGGGGGGCTCTAAATCTATGCTGCCTAAAGGGGATCTAAATCTATGCTGCCTAAAGGGGGGCTCTAAATCTATGCTGTATAAAGGGGGATCTAAATCTATGCTGCCTAAAGGGGAGCCCTATATCTACAGCATAGATTTAGAGCCCCCTTTAGGCAGCATAGATTTAGAGGCCCCCCTTTAGGCAACATAGATTTATTTGCATTTATATGTTCATCTGTGTTGGTGTGTGTGTGTGTGGGGGGGGGGGGGGCAGGCACATTTTTTGCACAGGGGCCCTCTGCTGTCTGTGTCCGCCCCTGCTTCTTGCATGTAGCCAGGTTTACATCCTCCGGTTGCTTGATGAAAAACTGCCACACCGCCGAGTACCTGATTTTCCCACAGACAGTCTGCACTGATCGACTGCTACTGCAGCCAACTCCAGGAACCCCTGTTCCACTACCTCCGGGGAAGGTAGTGTGGTAATGGCGGGGGGGGGGGGGGGGTGCAAGGCAGATGTTGTTGCCCTAGGGGCAGATGACAGGATGTGGTTTAGCCTTAACCACCCAAAAGGTATACCACTGGATCCTGGGCTAGGCACGGGGGCAATGAAGACTCCGGCGCCTAGTTTTGGAAAATGGTAGCTTTAAAATCCCATCCCTTCCCCAATATCGCGCCACACCCCTACCCCTTAATTCCCTGGTTGAACTTGATGGACATATGTCTTTTTTCGACCGTACTAACTATGTAACTATGTAACTGAGGATAGACAGTTGTTACAGTCTATGCAGTACAGCTAGGGCCAAAGGAGGTGACCAGTGACACAGAGACCTTGCAAGTTTGCTGGGACTTGTAGTAGACAGGAGAATTTAGTGCAGGCCAGGCTGGATAGACAGAAGACTTGACTTGACTGACAGGACTGTGACTTTAGCTTACTTTGCAATTGACTTGTGGCTGCAGGACTTGACTTGTAGCTGCAGGACTTAACTTAAGGCCTCCAATGTTCTGGACACACACACTAAGACGACTTGACAGCACTGGACCTCAGGAAAAAGAGAGAGAAGCTACCTCCACCCAGGGTTTAAATGGGGGAGACTAGCAGGGAGCGCATAGGTCCCCTTTGGGGTCAGCTGGTCACTAGTACCTTCTGGGTAACAATCACATGGTACATTTATTAAAGATACAACACACAATATAATACACAACATATTTACATAGGGGAAACAACTGCAGGGGGACTCGGCGGTCAGCCATTATCCTCACCCACAGGTGTCAGTGGCAACGAGCCGCTGCAGTCCCCTTCACTCTCTGGTATCATCAAGGTAGCGCTACCTCTTACTGACAATTGAACCATCTATATGTCCTACGTCGCTACACTTTAGTGTATTGACTTGTGGACTTTGAGACCCACTGGTGGGCAATTTTTTGAGTAGCGCCAGCGCTGCTCCAGGACCAACGTTGCTCTGGGACAAACCACCCTTATCTGCTGGATACAGTGTTTATATATTAAAGTAACAACCACTAGATACATTATATCTATTTTAACTTGTTTGTAACAAATTGTTTTATCTGCACATCTCGCAGTGGATTGCCGGCATCCACTCCGAGACCCCGTCAATTGTATTAAAATAAATCTGTTATACACCTTACTTATTGTTTTACATGCTTTTGACAACTCCTAAAATCATAGATTAACACCATCCCCATTTCTATTGTCATCATCCATCCATTTAGGAGGGCAGTACATATAGATTTTCATACATCTCACTTATTTTCATTCATTCATATACATCTAGTCAGTAGCTTCTCAAATCCACATATTACAACCATTCTGTTCAATCTCATTTATTGACAATTTCTTTCTTCACATGTTTCAAATTATATTAGATCCTTGAGAACGGCACATATCCTTTATTTACACAATTTTGGTCCATCACTTACAGTGCCTGCCATTACACAGTGCACCCATTGGGGGTGTGCACAGTGCCAGTTTCTCGGACACTACAGACAGATTGAGCACACTCGCTATACTTTTTTGCTATAGGTGTGTACTTTAGCCTGGCCTTTCACAGTATCTAGGCCCTTGAGACTTTAACAGGAACAAAATGGTACACCACTTAGATGTACGCACAGGTTACACTTAATAAAGGACAATATGCTTTCAGTACTCTGCTTACCCTAACTGGCTGGCTACTATTATCTTTTCAGTTGTTGTACACACCAGTGATGCAGCACACAGTCGCTGTGTACTACACCCAAAATTGCACTTTATCTCTCAATCTCACTCCCTTCCCTATCAGTGCTTCTAGGCTCGATTTGGGCTTGAGGTGAATTGTTGCTGTAAAAAAGCTTTTCTGTGCAACACACTGCTCTCTATCCCTCTCTGCAATAGAACACTGATGTGACTAGGAGGTGAACAGCTGCTGTAAAAAATGCTTTTCAGTGCAACACACACTGCTTGTCAGGATCCGGACTGGTTTGCGGAGAGGACACTGGTGGTGAATCCTCTGTGTCATTGAGGTGATGGCGTGGGCCGTACCAGGGGAACGGAATCTAAGGGGTTACTGGTTTTCACCAGAGCCCGCCGCAAAGCGGGATGGACTTGCAGCGGCAAGTAACCCCCAGGTCGTTCGACCGGATAGCGACTCAACCTCACTGACAGCTGAGACAGGCGCGGTACACAAGGACTAGATAGAGGCGAGGTCAGACGTAGCAGAAGGTCAGGGCAGGCAGCGAGGTTCATAGTCAGGGGCAACAGCAGACGGTCTGGGTACACAGGCTTGGGAACACACTAAAACGCTTTCACAGGGCACAAGGCAACAAGATCCAGCGAGGACAGGAAGGGGAAGTGGGTTTATGTAGTGTTTGGTCGTAATACACTGATTGGGCCAGGCACCAATTAGTGGTGCACTGGCCCTTTAAATCTCATAGAGCCGGCGCGCGCGCGCCCTAGAGAGCTGGGCTGCGCGCGCCAGGACGGAGCCGAAAGAGGATGGGGCAGGTGAGCAGAACGGGATGCAACCCGCGGGCAGGCACGCCCCGCCGCGCGGATCGCATCCCCGCCGGGGGAATAAGAGCAGCGCTCCCGGTCAGCGAGTTTGACTGGGGCGCTGCGAACAGGAGATTAACACCGCGAGCACTCCGGGGAGGAGCAGGGACCCGGAGCGCTCGGCGTAACACTGCTCTCTGTCCCTCTCTCTCTCTGCAATAGAACGCTGATGTGACTGGGAGGTGAATCGCTGCTGTAAAAATGATTTTCTGTGCAACACACACTGCTGTCTGTCCCTCTCGCTCTGTAATAAAACGCTGATATGACTGGCCGAAAGATGGCTGCCAATTATATAGGGCTGTAACATCACAGGGGTGGCTGGCTGCTGATAGGCTGCATGTGATTCAAGGTCATCCCGCCGACCCTTGTTCCCGCCTTCCCAGGATTCCTTGCCCCATGTCCTCACATATTGATATGCCATTTTAGATGCCCAGCCCCTGGAGCCTGGACCGCATTAAATGGAGTTTAATGAAGCGATTCGTGTGATCAAATCGCATCGATATCCGCATTCGTTACCAATCAAATTTTTTCTGAAATTCGTATATTCCTCATGAAGGGGATAATATAATGAAAAGAAACTTTCTGACCCCAAAATGAAATTAGAATGTTATTTTGTGCTACTATCCCCATCCATCTAAATAAAAATACTAAAACCGCAACACACACAATTACACACGCTGGTCTGAAGTTAACATCATAACCCACCACACACACACACACACACACACTTAGCAAATGCAGTTCAGATCGGGAATAAGTTGCTAAATTATTTTGCAAACCAGGGGCTGGTACAAAAAGTTGCACAATTTACCATTCCCTGTTCTATGCAGCTCACTTTTCAGCTTTGCTGTATAGACTGTGTCTGTAGAGTCATCTCATTATCATTAGGGGGCAGAAGATATAAAGAAAGCTGTATTGTAATGCTGGAGGCCTAGAAAAGGCAGGATACCAACACTATACACACTTATACATGGAGCTCATGTCTCTTATTCAAAAACAGACAATTAAAAACCTCATCCTATGCAAATAGGTCATCAGAAAGTACTTCATTAGCAGTTAGGCCCTGACATTTAAGTAGTCCATTATAGTGGACAAAATATTGGACTGCGTCACACTTTAACAGCGCAGTCTTGCCTTCTGGACAGTTGAGCATTGTGAGAAAATCATAGTTTTATAAGCCCATCAGTTTGCAATAAAACTTATGTTTGATATCATCACCCTATCGTCACCTATCTCTGACCAGATCTATAGTCCATATCATAAATAGGAGCTGACAACTTTCCTTTAATGGGCAATTATTATTCTAAACTCTAGCGCAGATCTATAGTCCATATCATAAATAGGAGCTGACAACTTTCCTTTAATGGGCAATTATTATTCTAAACTCTAGCGCAATGTAAGTAACATAGTTCATAGTAACACAGTTCATAAGGTTGAAAAAAGACCAGAGTCCATCACATTCAACCTATATCCCTAATGAGTCCCTACTGAGTTAATCCAGAGGAAGGCAAAAAAAACTCTCATACTAGAGGTAAAAAAATTCTTCCTGACTCCAAATATGGCAGTCAGAATAAATCCCTGGACCAACGTTCTGTCCCTATAATTCTAATATATATAACTGCAATTTTCTTACTCTCCAAAAATGCATCCAGACCCCTTTTAAACTCTTTTACAGAGTTCCCCATGACCACCTCCTCCGGGAGAGAATTCCACAGTTTCACTGCTCTTACAGTAAAGAACCCCGTCTGTGCTGGTAAACCTTCTTTCCTCTAAACGGAGAGTATGCCCCCTTGTTATAGATACAGTCCTGGGTATAAATATATCATGGGAAAGATCTCTGTATTGTCCCCTGATATATGTATACATAGTTATTAGGTCTCCCCTAAGCCTTCTTTTTTCTAAACTAAATTACCCTAATTCTGATAATCTTTCTTGGTACTGTAGTCCTCCCATTCCCTGTATTACCCTGGTTTCTTGTCTTTGAACCCTCTCCAGTTCCACAGTATATTTCTTGTACACTGGTGCCCAGTACTGTACACAGTGTTCTATGTGTGGTCTGACTAGTGATTTGTACAGCGGTAGAATTATTTCCTTGTCGTGGGCATCTATGCCCCTATTGATGCACCCCATGATTTTATTTGTCTTGGAAGCAGCTGCCTGACACTGGTCATTACAGCTAAATTTACTGTTAACTAAAACTCCAAAGTCCTTTTCCACGTCAGTCGTCCCTAGTGTGCTCCCATTTAATACATAATCCCAGGCCGGATTTTTCCTCCCCATGTGCATTACCTTACATTTATCAGTATTGAACCTCATCTGCCACTTCCCAGAGCAAGCCTCCAACCTATCCAGATCCATTTGTAACAGTGTCCTCTATTGTGTTTACCACTTTACAGAGTTTAGTATCATCTGCAAAGATTGCTACTTTACTATTCAACCCCTCTACAAGGTCATTAATGAATATATTAAATAGTACAGGACCCAATACTGACCCCTTCGGTACCCCACTAATTAGAGTCACCCAATCAGAATAAGTACCATTAATAACCACCCTCTGTTTCCTATCACTGAGCCAGTTACTTACCCACTTACACACATTCTCCCCCAGCCCCATCCTTCTCATTTTATGCACCAACCTTTTATGAGGCATCGTATCAAATGCTTTGGAAAAATCCAGATATTCGACATCCAGCGATTGCCCCTGGTCCAGTCTGGAGCTCACCTCCTCATAAAAGCTGATCAGGTTAGTTTGACAGGACCGATCCCTCATAAAGCCATGCTGATATGGAGTCATACATTTATTTGTATCAAGATATTCCAAAATAGCATCTCTTAGAAAACCCTCAAACAATTTACATACAACAGAGGTTAAACTAACAGGCCTATAATTTCCGGGGTCACCTTTTGTCCCCTTTTTAAATATTGGCACCACATTTTCCATGCGCCAGTCCTGGGAAACAGTCCCTGTTACTATAGAGTCCATGAATATTAAAAATAGAGGTCTGTCTATTACACTACCTAATTCCTTTAGAACACGGAGGTGAATGCCATCTGGACCTGGTGATTTGTCTATTTAGATTTTTTGTAGGCGGCACTGTACTTCTTCCTGCGTTAGACAGGTGACCTGTACTGGGGAGTTTACCTCATCACACTGTATTTCACCTGGCATTTCATTTTCCTCGGTGAATACAGTGGAGAAGAATTTGTTTCATATATTTGCTTTTTCCTGATCCCATTTAAAATTTCTTCTTTATCATTTTTTAAAGGGCCTACACTTTCATTTTTGACCTTTTTGCTATTTATATAGTTAAAAAAATATTTTGGGGTTAGTTTTACTCTCTTTGGCAATGAGTCTGTCTGTCTCTATTTTTGTGGCTTTTATCTGTTTTTTTTTACATATTTTACATTTTTCTCTTTAGCTTTTCAATGCTTCTTCACTGCTGTCCTCTTTTAGTAGCTTAAATGCTTTATTTTTGTCATTTATTGCCCCCTTAACATTTTTATTCATCCATATTGATTTTCTTGTATTTGTGACCCTTTTATTCCCATAGGGTATATACATCTTACTTCTCTGAGTTAGTCAAACTTTGCCTTTCTAAAGTTCATTGTTTTTGTGGCCCCTCGAGAGATTCCCTTATTGAAGAACAAGTTATAATGTATTATATTATGATCACTATTTCCTAGGTGTCCTTCAACTTGCACATTAGTTACTCTGTCAGGTCTTTTGATTAATATTAAGTCTAGTACGGCGCCCCCTCTGGTCAGGCTCTGCACCATTTGGGACAGATAATTGTCTTTAGCTATAGTCAGAAACCTGTTTCCTTTATGAGATTCACAGGACTCAGTCTCCCAATTTATATCAGGATAGTAAAAGTCCCCCATTATTATCACCTCATTCTGATTTGCTGCCTTGTTTATTTGCCTCATTAATTGATCTTCTGCTTCTTCCGAGGAGCGGAGCGGCCGGCAGTCAGATCCAGAGGCAGCTCTACCAACCCTCGCTCTGGTGGGGGCCTCGCTCTGGCCCTGACCACCGCAGGGGGCTCCCATCACATTCTGGACATCCCTGTGTCCCGAAAGATCTTTTCGGGACACAAGGATGTCCCGGCGGTTACCTCTCTGCAGCAGCACCCGCGTTAACTTTAAAAACGCTGGGGTGTCACTGATAAGAGCAGAGCAGCAAGGAGGAGGCCACGGGCACGCATGGTGAGTTACCTGTGTGTTGTAAGTCATCTTCAGTGTTCCGACCACCACTCCTCCAATCCCGGCACCTACTGCTATGGCCTCTAGGCCATAGCAGTAGATTGTGACCCCGGACCAGAGGAATAGTTGTCGGAACACTGAAGTGGGTCAGTACACAGGCATACAGCCTCCAGCCATACACTGTATATGGCTGGAGGCTGTATGTCTGTGGGGGAACTATACTGCACCTGATGTGGGGAACTATACTGCACCTAATGTGGGGAACTATACTGCACCTAATGTGGGGAACTATACTGCACCTAATGTGGGGAACTATACTGCACCTAATGTGGGGAGCTATACTGCACCTAATGTGGGGAACTATACTGCACCTAATGCGGGGAGCTATACAGCACCTAATGTGGGGAGCTATACTGCCCCTAATGTGGAGAGCTATACTGCCCCTAATGGGGGGAGCTATACTGCCCCTAATGTGGGGAGCTATACTGCCCCTAATGTGGGGAGCTATACTGCACCTAATGTGGGGAACTATACTGCACCTAATGTGGGGGAACTATACTGCACTTAATGTGGGGGAACTATACTGCACTTAATGTGGGGTAACTATACTGCACCTAATGTGGGGAGCTATACTGCACCTAATGTGGGGGAACTATACTGCCCCTAATGTGGGGGAACTATACTGCCCCTAATGTGGGGGAACTATACTGCCCCTAATGTGGGGGAACTATACTGCCCCTAATGTGGGGGAACTATACTGTCCCTTTGCATCCAGTCTCTCCCAGCAGCCTTTGCATCCAGTCTCTCCCAGCAGTGAAACAGCAAGGAAGTCTCTGCTAACTATAAGAGGGAAGTATACAAGCGATTGTTTGATCTGTATACAAGAGTGTGAAGTATACAAGTGAGTGTGGGTATAAAAGTGAGAGGGACTTAACATTAAGGGACTTTAAATTCAGGGAGTTTAATTGACATATTTGATTGTTTTTTTTTGTTTTTGTTTTTTTTACTGATATTTTTGCAATCCCCAAACCTAGAATGGCCTCCATGTTGGAAAATGCAGTCCGGTGTGAATCTTGTACAATGTATGCAATCCTTGAGCATCAGTTCGAGGGTGAAAATTGTTTTGTGAGATGTGAGCGAGTTGTTCGTTTGGAAGCCCAGATCCTGGATCTAGAGGAACAACTGGCCACATTGAGATGCATTGACAACCCGGAGAGGAGTCTCCTGCTCACTGAGGTAGAGGTGGGGGAGGACAGTGGGACGGAGTTGCAGGACAGTCAGGCAGCTAGCTGGGTTACAGTTAGAAAGCAGGGTAGGGGAAAAAGTTTCAGGGAGGCTAGTCCTGAACTGGCACACCCCAACAAGTTTGCCCACTTGGCAGATGAAGGGGGATACAATTTCAGAGCTAGCAGTACTGCAGCAGGATACTGCCTCTGACCGCCAGGGGGGTGTCTGCTCCAGTAAGGAGGGAGGGAGGAGTGCAGGGCAGGCCAGACAGGTACTAGTAGTGGGGGACTCAATTATTAGGGGGACAGACAGGGCGATCTGTCACAAAGACCGGGATCGCCGAACAGTGTGTTATCTACCTGGCGCTCGAGTTCGGCACATCGCGGATCGGGTGGACAGGTTGCTGGGCGGGGCTGGAGAGGACCCAGCAGTCATGGAACATATTGGCACCAATGACAAAGTAAGAGGTAGGTGGAGTGTCCTTAAAAATGATTTCAGGGACTTAGGCCGCAAGCATAAGGCAAAAACCTCCACGGTAGTATTTTCTGAAATACTACCAGTACCACGAGCCACACCAGAGCAGAGCAGGAGATTAGGAAGGTAAACAAGACGCTCAGAAGCTGGTGTAGGAAGGAGGGGTTTGGGTTCATGGAGAACTGGGCCGACTTCGCTGTCGGTTACCGGCTCTACCGTAGGGACGGGCTGCACCTCAATGGGGAGGGTGCAGCTGTGCTTGGGGAGAAGATGGCTAGAAGGGTGGAGGAGTGTTTATACTAGGGACTTATGGGGAGGGAACCTACAGCAAAGAGGGGGAAGATAGTGTAGATAGAGAGGTGGGAATTATTAATGTACCTGGGGGTGGAGCGGAGGGAGGGGTTAGAATAGTTAATAGGAACAGGCTTCATAGGAAAATAAAACATATACCCTTGAATCCAATTAACCCCAATAACATAAAGGATAGAAATGTAAAGTGTATGTTCACAAATGCCAGAAGCCTAGCTAATAAAATGGGGGAGCTGGAGGCCTTGATACTGGAGGAACATATTGATATAGTTGGGGTCACTGAGACATGGCTGGACTCCTCGCCTGACTGGGCTGTCAATCTGCAGGGTTTTACATTGTTTCGAAAGGATAGAATGAACAGGAAAGGTGGTGGAGTCTGTCTGTATGTAAGAAGTGGTATGAAAGTCAGTGTGAACGATGCCATAGTGTGTGATGATTCTGAGGATGTGCAATCATTGTGGGTAGAAATACAAAAGGAGGGAAATACTGAAAAAATAATATTTGGTGTAATCTACAGACCCCCTAATATCACTGAAGAGATAGAAGGTCGGCTGCATAAACAAATAGAGAGGGCCGCCCGGGCAGGTACAGTGGTAATAATGCGAGATTTTAGCTATCCAGATATAGATTGGGGTCGGGGGTTGGCTAAAACTTCAAAGGGGTGACAATACCTAAATTTATTGCAGCATAATTTTATGGGCCAGCTTGTGGAGGACCCAAAAAGAAGTGATGCCTTGTTGGATCTGATCATTTCCAACAACGCAGAGCTGGTTGGTAATGTAACTGTGCGGGAAAACCTTGGTAATAGCGACCACAATATAGTTACTTTCGATTTAAAATGTAGAAAACAAAGACAGACGGGGAAGGCAAAAACATATAACTTTAAAAAGGCAAATTTCCCTGGGCTGAGATCTGCACTACAGGACATAGACTGGGGGGAGGTGTTGTCAAACACTGATACAGAAGGTAAATGGGACATCTTTAACCCCTTAAGTACCCGGGCTTTTTCCATTTTTTCATTTTCAATTTTTCCTCCTTAACTTTAAAAAATCATAACTCTTTAAAATTTTAACCTAAAATTCTATATGATGGCTTATTTTTTGCGTCACTAATTCTACTTTGTAATGACATTAGTTATTTTACCCAAAAATCTACGGTGAAACGGGAAAAAAATCAATGTGCGACAAAATTGATGAAAAAACACTATTTTGTAAGTTTTGGGGGGCTTCCGTTTTTACGCAGTAGATTTTTCGGCAAAAATGATACCATATCTTTATTCTGTAGGTCCATACGGTTAAAATGATACCCTACTTGTATAGGTTAGATTTTGTATCACTTCAGAAAAAAATCATGAATACATGCAGGAAAATGTATATGTTTAAAATGGTCATATTCTGACCCCTATAACTTTTTTATTTTTCTGTGTTCAGGGTGCTATGAGGGCTCATTTTTTGTGCCGTGATCTGAAGTTTTTAGCGGTACCATTTTTGTTCTGATCAGACTTTTTGATCCCTTTTTATTCACTTTTTTGTGGTATAAAAGTGATCAAAAATGTGCTATTTTGGACTTTTGAATTTTTTTGCGCGTACGCCATTGAACGTGCGGTTTAAAAAGCGGTATATTTTTATAATTCGGACATTTCTGCACGTGGCAATACCACATATGTTTATTTTTATTTTTATTTACACTGTGTTTTTTTTATTCTTGGAAATGCCGGGTGATTCAAACTTTTATTAGGGGAAGGAATAATTGAAAGGGTTAATGATTTTTTTTACACTTTTTTAATGCAATATTATAGCTCCTATAGGGGGCTATAACATTGCATTAACTGATCTTTAACACTGATTGATTCATCTCCATAGGAATGGATCAATCAGTGTTTTCAGCGATTGAATGCTCAAGCCTGGATCTCAGGCTTGAAGCATTCAATCGGCGATCGGACTGCAGGAAGGAAGGTAAGAGACATTCCTCCTGTGCTACAGCTGTTCGGGATGCCGCGATTATACCGCGGCGATCCCGAACAGCTCCCTGAGCTAACCGGCACTTCTTACTGGCTCAGCTTTGAGCACGCGGCTAAAGGGTTAATAGCGCGCGGCACCGCGATCAGTGCCGCGCTATTAGAGGCGGGTCCCGGCTTCACTAAGACGCCGGGCCCGCCGCGATATGATGCGGGGTCACCGTGTGACCCCGCGTTATATCGCAGGACCGGGACCCAGGACGTACTCATACGTCCTGGGTCCTTAAGAGGTTAAATCAACTCTAGATAACTATACAGCTAAATATATACCAAAGGGGAACAAATATAAACGATTAAAACTAAATCCTACATGGCTGACAAATGATGTTAACCCCTTCAGGACGGAGCCCATTTTGGCCTTAAGGACCGGAGCGTTTTTTGCACATCTGACCACTGTCACTTTAAACATTAATAACTCTGGAATGCTTTTAGTTATCATTCTGATTCCGAGATTTGTTTTTTCGTGACATATTCTACTTTAACATAGTGGTAAATTTTTGTCGATACTTGCATTCTTTCTTGGTGAAAAATCCGTAAATTTGATGAAAAATTTGAAAATTTTGCATTTTTCTAACTTTGAAGCTCTCTGCTTGTAAGGAAAATGGATATTACGAATACATTTTTTTTGGTTCACATATACAATATGTCTACTTTATGTTTGCATCATAAAATTGACGTGTTTTTACTTTTGGAAGACACCAGAGGGCTTCAACAGTCAGCAGCAATTTTCCGATTTTTCACAAAATTTTCAAACTCAGTATTTTTCAGGGACCAGTTCAGGTTTTGAAGTGGATTTGAAGGGTCTTCATATTAGAAATACCCCATAAATGACCCCATTATAAAAACTACACCCCCCAAAGTATTCAAAATGACATTCAGTCAGCGTTTTAACCCTTTAGGTGTTTCACACGAATAGCAGCAAAGTGAATGAGAAAATTCACAATCTTCATTTTTTACACTCACATGTTCTTGTAGACCCAATTTTTGAATTTTTACAAGGGGTAAAAGGACAAAATTTTTACTTGTAGCCCAATATCTCTCGAGTAAGGACATACCTCATATGTCTATGTAAAGTGTTCGGCGGGCGCAGTAGATGGCTCAGAAGGGAAGGAGCCACAAGGGGATTTTGGAGAGTACGTTTTTCTGAAATGGTTTTGGGGGGCATGTTACCTTTAGGAAGCCCTTATGGTGCCAGAACAGCAAAAAAAAAACACATGGCATACCATTTTGGAAACTAGACCCCTCGGGGAATGTAACATGGGATAAAGTGAACCTTAATACCCCACAGGTGTTTCACGACTTTTGCAAATGTAAAAAAAAAAAAAAAAATTTTTACCTAAAATTCTTGTTTTCCCAAAATTTTTTTATTTTTAAAAAGGGTAATAGCAGAAAATACCCCTAAAAATTTGAAGCCCAATTTCTCCCGATTCAGAAAACACCCCATATGGGGGTGAAAAGTGCTCTGCTGGCGCACTACAGGTCTCGGAAGAGAAGGAGTCACATTTGGCTTTTTGAACGAAAATTTTTCTCTGGGGGCATGCCGCATTTAGGAAGCCCCTATGGTGCCAGGACAGCAAAAAAAAAACCACATGGCATACCATTTTGGAAACTAGACCCCTCGGGGAACGTAACAAGGGGTTAAGTGAACCTTTATACCCCACAGGTGTTTCACGACTTTTGCATATGTAAAAAAAAAATTTTTTTTTTACCTAAAATGCTTGTTTTCCCAAACATTTTACATTTTTAAAAAGGGTAAAAGCAGAAAATACCCCCCAAAATTTGTAACCCAATTTCTCCCGAGTACGGCGATACCCCATATGTGACCCTAAACTGTTGCCTTGAAATACGACAGGGCTCCAAATTGAGAACGCCATGCGCATTTGAGGCCTAAATTAGGGATTGCATAGGGGTGGACATAGGGGTATTCTACGCCAGTGATTCCCAAACAGGGTGCCTCCAGCTGTTGCAAAACTCCCAGCATGCCTGGACAGTCAACGGCTGTCCGACAATACTGGGAGTTGTTTTGCAACAGCTGGAGGCTCCGTTCTGGAAACAGTGGCGTACCAGACGTTTTTCATTTTTATTGGGGAGGGGGGCTGTGTAGGGGTATGTGTATACGTAGTGTTTTTTTTCTTTTTATTTTATTTTTTGTGGTAGTGTAGTGTTTTTAGGGTACAGTCGCCTGGGCGGGGGGTTCACAGTAGTTTCTCGCTGGCAATTTGAGCTGCAGCAGAAAGTTTGCGGCAGCTCAAATTTGCAGCCAGATACTTACTGTAATCCTCCGCCCATGTGAGTGTACCCTGTACGTTCACATTGGGGGGGACATCCAGCTGTTGCATAACTACAACTCCCAGCATGCCCGTTGGCTGTCGGTGACTGCTGAGAGGTGCAGTTTTGCAACAACTGTAGGCACACTGGTTATGTATCACTGAGTTTGTGACCTAACTCAGTGTTTCACAACCAGTGTGCCTCCAGCTGTTGCAAAACTACAACTCCCAGCATGTACGGTGCATGGTGTACGGTGACTGCTGAGAGTTGTAGTTTGCAACAGCTGGAGGCACACCGGTCGTGAAACGTAAAAAAAAAATGAGTTTCACAACCAGTGTGCCTTCAGCTTTTGCAAAACTACAACTCTCAGCAGTCACCGACAGCCAACGGGCATGCTGGGAGTTGTAGTTATGCAACCAGCAGATGCACCACTACAACTCCCAGCATGCACTTTAGCTGTTTGTGCAAGCTGGGAGTTGTAGTTATACAACAGCTGAAGGTACACTTTTCCATAGAAAGAATGTGCCTCCAGCTGTTGCAAAACCATAAGTCCCAGCATGCCCATAAGGGAATGCTGGGAGTTGTGGTGGTCTGCCTCCTGCTGTTGCATAACTACAGCTCCCAGCATGCCCTTTTTGCATGCTGGGAGCTGTTGCTAAGCAACAGCAGGAGGCTGTCACTCACCTCCAACGATCCAGACGCTGCAGGTCAGTCCTGCCGCCGCAGCTGCTCCTGGGGCCCCGATCCCAACAGGGGCGCCGGGGATCGGGGTCCCCAGCACCCGGGGTGCACGTCCCGCACCCGCTCACGTCCTCCAGAAGAGGAGGGGCGGAGCGGGTGCGGGAGTGACACCCGCAGCAGGCGCCCTGATTGGTCGGCCGGTAATCCGGCCGGCGAATCAGGGCGATCGTGAGGTGGCACCAGTGCCACCTCACCCCTGCAGGCTCTGGCTGTTCGGGGCCGTCAGAGACGGACCCGAACAGCCAATAATTCCGGGTCATCGGGTCACTGGAGACCCGATTGACCCGGAATCGCCGCAGATCGCTGGACTGAATTGTCCAGCGATCTGCGGCGATCGCCGACATGGGGGGGCATAATGACCCCCCTGGGCGATATGCCGGGATGCCTGCTGAACGATTTCAGCAGGCATCCGGCTCCGGTCCCCAACCGGCTAGCGGTGGGGGCCGGAATTCCCACGGGCATATGGATACGCCCTCGGTCCTTAAGGACTCGGGATGCAGGGCGTATCCATACGCCCTATGTCCTGAAGAGGTTAAAAGAGCAATAAACAACAATAAAATAGCCTTCAAAAATACAAATCTGAGGGGTCAGCTATAACAGTTAAACAGTACAAGGAGCTTAATAAAATCTGTAAAAATGTAATAAAAACAGCAAAAATTCAAAATGAGAGACAAGTGGCCAAAGAAAGCAAAACTAATCCTAAATATTTTTTTAGATATATAAATGCAAAAAAAAACAAGGACACAGCATGTAGGACCCCTTAATAATAATAATGGGGAGGTTGTCACGGGCGATCAAGAGAAGGCGGAGCTACTGAATGGGTTCTTTAGTTCTGTTTATACTAAGGAAGAAGGAGCTGACATTGGACAGGTCAGTTCTGGTAACACATCATGTAATGTAGTGAACTGGCTTAATGTAGAGATGGTACAAGGTAAGTTAAGTAAAGTAAATGTAAGCAAATCTCCAGGGCCAGATGGATTGCACCCAAGACTTCTTAAAGAGGTAAGTTCAGTAATATCTGTACCCTTGTTCACGATATTTAGAAATTCACTGGTGTCTGGTATTGTGCCAAGAGACTGGCGCAAGGCGAATGTGGTACCAATCTTCAAGAAGGGTTCTAGGTCTTCCCCAGGAAATTATAGACCGGTAAGTTTAACGTGCATTGTGGATAAATTGTTTGAAGGACTTATAAGGGACTACATATAGGAATACATAGGGGATAATTGTATTATAAGTGATAGCCAGCATGGGTTTACTAAGGATAGAAGTTGTCAAACCAATCTAATTTGCTTTTATGAAGAAGTGATGGAAGCCTTGACAGAGGAATGGCTGTGGATATAGTGTTTCTGGATTTTGCTAAAGCGTTTGATACTGTCCCTCATAGACGTCTGACAGGTAAGTTAAGGTCTTTGGGTTTGGAAACTTTAGTTTGTAACTGGATTGAACACTGGCTCATGGATCGTACCCAGAGAGTGGTGGTCAATGATTCGTACTCTGATTGGTCCCCGGTTATTAGTGGTGTACCCCAAGGTTCAGTACTCGGACCGCTGTTGTTTAATTTATTTATAAATGATATAGAGGATGGCACTAACAGCTCTGTTTCTATCTTTGCAGATGACACCAAGCTTTGTAGCACGGTACAGTCTATAGAGGATGTGTATAGGTTACAAGATGACTTGGATAGACTAAGTGTCTGGGCATCCACTTGGTAAATGAGGTTCAATGTGGATAAATGTAAAGTTATGCATCTGGTTACTAATAACATGCATGCGTCGTATGTCTTAGGGGCGATTAAACTGACAGAGTCACTGGTAGAGAAGGATCTGGGTGTACTTGTAGATCACAGACTACAGAATAGCATGCAATGTCAGGCTGCTGTTTCCAAGGCCGGCAGGATATTGTCATGTATCAAAAGAGGCATGGACTCGAGGGACAGGGACATAATACTCCCCCTTTATAAAGCATTGGTACGGCCTCACCTGGAATATGCTGCTCCATTTTGGGCACCAGTCCATAAAAGGGACACTGTGGAGCTGGAAAGGGTGCAGAGACACGCGACTAAACTAATATGGGGCATGGAACATCTTAGCTATGAGGAGCAATTAAAGGAGTTACAATTGTTTAGTCTTGAGAAGAGACGTTTAAGGGGGGATATGATAAACTTATATAAATATATTAATGGCCCATACAAAACATATGGAGAAAAACTGTTCCAGGTTAAGCCCCCCAAAGGACGAGGGGGCACTCCCTCCATTTGGAGAAGAAATGGTTTAGTCTCAAGGGGCGACATGCCTTCTTTACCATAAGAACTGTGAATTTATGGAACAGTCTACCTCAGGAACTAGTCACAGCAGGAACGATTAATACATTTCAAACAGGGTTAGATACATTCCTGGAACAAAATAACATTAATTCTTATGCAGAAATATAAAATCCCATCCCTTCCCCCAATATCCCACCACACCCCTACCCTTCAATTCCCTGGTTGAACTTGATGGACGTATGTCTTTTTTCAACCGTACTAACTATGTAACTATGTGGGGAGCTATACTGCACCTAATGTGGGGAGCTATACTGCACCTAATGTGGGGAGCTATATTGCAGCTAATGTGGGGAGCTATACTGCACCTAATGTGGGGGAACTATACTGCACCTAATGTGGGAAGCTATACTGCACCTAATGTGGGGAGCAATACTGCAGCTAATGTGGGGGAACTATACTGCACCTAATGTGGGAAGCTATACTGCACCTAATGTGGGGAGCTATACTGGCCCTAATGTGGGGGAACTATACTGCACCTAATGTGGGGGAACTATACTGCCCCTAATGTGGGGGAACTATACGGCCCCTAATGTGGGGGAACTATACTGCACCTAATGTGGGGAGCTATACTGCACCTAATGTGGGGAGCTACTAGGAGTTATACCATACCACCATCAGTGTCTGGATCACTACATAATGATAGGAGTGATACATTTCATAAAAAGGCCCAGAAAAATTCTCAGCACCAGGCCGATAATGCTCTTAATCCGGCCCTGCATATCACATAGAATGATGGAATGCATGGGGAATCTGGTGGACATGTGTCTATGTACCTATTCTACATGAACACCAACATTTGATATTCTGGTTCGATTTAACCTTAGTCATTCTTATGATTTCCATAGTATTTGTTGTACCTCAGCTGTTTTGGCTCTGATTTGTCCTGCACATAATATTGCTGTGCCTAATGGTTTGTAAGATCATTGCTACATAGTATATCTGAGATATATTTATATAAAAATTTTGCTATTTTACACTTATTCATTGCACTGTATATTTATTTATGCATTCATCAAATAGAAATTTTGCATTTACCACTTTAAATAGTTAATAGTCAATAGGCATGGCAGGTTAAAAATAACAATTAAAAACCTGTAAACTGCACACTGAACAAGAGTATAAGGCCGACAAATAAAATTAATAAATTCAGTGTCGAGCAGGGGTTCCTTGGGCCCACCAGAGTAGATAATTTAAGGGCCCCCTTCATCTTTACAGAGCATTTCCATGTCTACTTTTAATTGCATGTAATCTTTGTTGATATCATTGCACACATAGGACATATTGTCACAAATATCTATTTATAACAAATGGACCATATTGGCGAGTGTTTGGCTCAGAAGTCAGCTCCAAATAGGATTGACTTCTGCTGAATAATTATGGCACATTATTCTATCAGAGCTAGGGCCCATTGGGGGATCCCCTGTTACCCTTGCTGGGCAAGTCCTTACAGGACATAATAAAGAGGAAAGTGTGGCATAGTGGGCATAACTAAGACATGACTGGATCAGTGGCGTTGCGACCTGGGTGCGGGGGGTGCGGCCCGCACCGGGTGACACCAACCTAATGGGGTGACACCAAGACGCTCCGCAGCACCCACACCCCCTCCCCAGCTACACTGACACCCCCCTATGTGCCCGACCGGCCTCCCATCCGTCAGCACCCCCCCCCCCCCCGCCTGTGCTGTGTGTGCGGTGCGCCCGTCCGTTAGCAACCCCCCCCCCCCTTTCAGTGCGCCCGTCCGTCATCACGCTTCCCCCCCCCCTCACCTTCACCAGTACTGTGCCCGGCCTCCGCTCCCACGTCTGCGCCGGCCTGACGTCACACCGCATGGCCGCGCAGGGGCCGTCAGTTACGTCACTCGCATTGCGCCCGGTGAGAAGGATCGCTGCGCTGGATGGGTGAGTGTGTGTGTCTGTCTCTATCTATGTTTGTGTGTGTGTGACTCTGTTTGTCTGTGTGTGACTGTGTGTTTGTGTGACTCTGTGTGTGTGTGTGTGTGTGTGACTCTGTGTGTGTGTGACTCTGTGTGTCTGTCTGTGAGTGTGTGTCTCTATGACTGTGTTTGTGTGTGTGTCTCTCTGTGTTGTATGTGTTTTTTTTTTGTGTGTGTGTGCATGTGTGTGTGTGTGTGTGTGTGGGGAGACTTTGACGCATTGTGGGGAACCTGTGCGGAGTCTATGCTACCTAATGTGCGGAGTCTATGCTACCTAATGTGCGGAGTCTATGCTACCTAATGTGGGGAGTCTATGCTAGCTAATGTGGGGAATCTGTGCTACCGAATGTGGGGAAACTGCTACCTAATGTGGGGAATCTGTGCCACCTAATGTGGGGAAATTGCTACCTAATGTGGGGTAACTGGTACCTACCTAATGTGGGGAAACTGGTACCAAATGTGGGGAATCTATGCTGCCTAATGTGGGGAAAAGATGCTACCTAATGTGGGGAAACTGCTACCTACCTAATGTGGGGGAACTGCTGCCTACCAACTGCTCCCCCCCTGGCAGTAGCACCCTCATCATCCGCCAGCAACTACCCCCCCCCCCCCCCAGCAGCAGCACCTCCATCAGCAGATCCTGATGGTGGATGATGGCGATGCTCCTGCCAGGAGGATGATCTTGCTGATGGATGCGATGGATGATGGGGGTGATACTGCCAGGGGGGATGGCCAGTAGCACCCTCATCATCCTTCAGCAACACCCCCCCCCCCCAGTAGTAGCACCCAGATCATCCACTAGAAACACCAACAATTCCCCCCTCCCGTGGTAATAGCATCAGCTAACAGATGTTGAGGGGTGTTACTGCGGTTGTGGTATTATATTCAGAGGGTGCACTGTATGGCAACGTTATATTCAGAGGGTGCACTGTATGGCAATGTTATATTCAGAGGGCGCAGTTTGAGGTAGTATTATATTCAGAGGGCACAGTGGGTGGTAGTATTATATTCAGAGGGCGCAGTTTGTGGTAGTATTATTAGAGATGAGCGAACTTACAGTAAATTCGATTCGTCACGAACTTCTCGGCTCAGCAGTTGATGACTTATCCTGCGTAAATTAGTTCAGCCTTCAGGTGCTTCGGTGGGCTGGAAAAGGTGGATACATTCATAGGAAAGATTCTCCTAGGACAATATCCACCTTTTCCAGCCCACGGGAGCACCTGAAAGCTGAACTAATTTATGCAGGAAAAGCCATCAACTGCCGAGCCGAGAAGTTTGTGACGAGTTGAATTTACTGTAGTTTGCTCATCTCTAAGTATTATATTCAGAGGGTGCAGTGGGTGGTAGTAATATATTCAGAGTGTACAGTATGTGTTGGTATTATATTCAGAGGGTACAGTATGTGATAGTATTATATTCAGGGGTACAGTGTGTGGCAGATTTATATTCAGAGTGTACAGTATGTGATGGTATTATATTCAGAATGTACAGTGTGTGGTATTATTATATTCAGTGGGTATGGTGTATGGAAGGTTTATAATCAGAGTATAGTGTATAGTAGTATTATATTTAGAGGATACAGTGTCTGGCAGGTTTATAATAATACTTGTTTTCATATAGAGGATGAGAATGCGCTGACATAGTGAGGAGACGTCTGGGCGTCACATTCTACAGACAGAAGTTTTAGCTGGACCAGGCGGTATGTACCTTCTGAATTAGATAAGGGAAGACTATAGAGAAGACGTCACCTGTAGTCACTGATATCATTGAACATTCTCCTCTCTATGTCCTATCAGAGCTGTAGTCGCTTGTCAGTTCTACAGTTATGGTCAGTGAAACTACAACTCCCAGCATAACCTCACCACTGCATAAAGGGGTACTCTACTGGAAAACATTTTTTTTTAATCAACTGGTGCTACAAAGTTAAACAGATTTGTAAATGACTTCTATTTAAAAATCTTAATCCTTCCAGTACTTATTAGCTGCTGTATAAGCGATTCACAGGAAGTTATTTTCTTTTTTAATTTCTTTTCTGTCTGACCACAGTGCTCTGTGCTGACACCTCTGTCCATGTCAAGAACTGTCCATAGTAGGAGCAAATCCCCATAGCAAACCTATCCTGCTCTGGACAGTTCCTGACATGGACAGACAGAGCACTGTGGACAGACTGGAAAGAACTACACAACTTCCTGTGGAGCATACACCAGCTTATAAGTACTGTAAGTATTAAGATTTTAAATAGAAGTAATTTAAAAATCTGTTTAACTTTCTGGCACCAGTTGATATAAAAGTAAATGTTTTCCAGTGGAGTACCCCTTTAAGTAATTCTCGGAGCTGTATATTTCAATGGTGAAAACTTCTTTAACACTTTCCCATTCTGTGGCAACTGGCATATCTGATTATTATACTGGAATTTCTCACAATGCGCTACAATAGTGGTGTCTGTCACAACAGGCTAAAAACTTACTGGGGGGAGGGGGGAGGTATGGGGGTGACACCATTTTCTACCGCACCGGGTGACACCAACCCTAGCAACGCCACTGGACTGGATAATAAATATGGATGGGTGGTAAACTTACAAGACAAGTTTTTTAGGAAGGATTGTGAAAAAAGAAAAAAAAGAAAAGTGGGTTCAGGATCACTAAGAAAAAGGGAAGAAAAAAATTATTTATCTCACATATGCCGAGTTCCCATACCTTTCAGTAATATATATATATAAACATTTTATTAAAGATACAGGCCTATTTCTGTTCACATATGACTTATGTCAGCTTTATACTTTAGGTTTCCTTTAAATGTGTTGTAATAGTTAAGTGCCAGTATTATTTGGCTATAAGCCCTGAGCTACAACAGATCAGCTTGCAATTTTTTCAAAGGCACACAGATACAAAATACAATTTCTGAATTGACCTTGTGGATAGCAAAGTAACCCATTAGTTATAAATTATGTATCCTATTTTTCTGGACTGCATCATGTACACTCACCTATGTTGTGTTCAGTTCCAGTCTGCAAATATTACGAGACCATCTCAATCACTGGAGTCCTCACTAATGGGGGGATCTGTATCTCATCGGTGCACCTGCAGTATCAGCAGCTTCTCTGGCCTGTTCAGCCACTGCAGTATTATTCCAAATGGCACTCATCCAGCCCACACAACACTTTACCGTATGTCCAGCAGAGGGCATATTTTTCATACATTTGCTTTGTTTGCTTTGCAATAAACTACAATACAGGGATGAGGGCTCTTTTTTTTTTTTTTTTTAATTCAGAATGAGTTCAAAACCCAGAAAAAGCTGCAAATCTTTCCAATATAGATTTCTCTGTGTCAGTTACACTGCTATTTTTGGCTAAATGCTGACTAAAAAATTGCATGTGCACATGCCTAAGTAACTATATTACTTTTTTGTTAATGTGGCCATATGTGATTTTTTTTTGTGATATACCATTTGCACCATTTGTGGGTTCTGATTCACTTGAATTATATTTTTGCTGAGAGTTTTGCTGAAAACTGAAGGAATTCTGCCTTTGTTGTGACAACAGTATTTCATTCATTTTTTTTTTTTTGCATCAGTATTTGTAAAACAAATACGAGGAGTCTACACAGAGAAAAGTAGAATGAAAAGATTTGTACCTCATCTATGTTTTAGACCCACTTTCCAGCACTATACTTTCCTAGCTTGCAGATGGCTGGGAAAGATAGCGCTCAAACACAGCCAGAAGTGGATCCAACAGGAGGAAGAAGTATAAATTATTTCTTTATATTTTCCTCTCTACTTCTGGTTTTGGCTCAAAATGTGATTTTAGAACTGCCACAAAACATGGGCGCAGATAAATAAAAACTGTCCAGTGCAAACTTAGACTAAGCAATTTAAGAATACACAGGATTTATCTTGTTGGCTCATAATGTTTAATCTCACAGAAACCAATGAAATTGTCTACTGTCAAAAAGCTGATCACAGAATGCAGACTAAAACAAAACTTTTAATAGTACTGCCTATTAAAAGAGGCAAATACCTCAAAGAACACACAAATTATGCTCAAACCGAGCAATACACATAAAAAGATCAATACCAGTAGAAGAAACACTTCCCAAGAACCAGATGTTACTTCTGACAAGCAAATGACACAGCAGTAAGTGTAGAATTAGGGAAAAAAAAGTAGTTGGTGATACAATTTTTCCCTACCAGATGGATGTGGTGTCACGGGATGGGACAACTGGGGGAAGGGGGGGGGGGAGGGAAGGGAAGATGAACCTAACAGAAACTAGGATGGGACTAACCTAGGCCCTAAGCATAGGCAGGGTGGTTGCCCTAATAAGGACCCTCCCACACAGGAACCTAGCCTACAGTACTATTTAATCTGTATAGTAGGCTAACCTACTTGCTAAAGATAAAGGCTATGGGAAAGATTTATCAAAACCTGTCTACAAAATGAAAGAAGCAATCTGATTGGTTGCTATGGGCAACTGGACAACTTTTCCTCTGCACAGGTTTTGATAAATCTCCCCCTATCTCCCTATCTGGCCAATTCCCTACACTGAATATCCACCAGGCCTGATAAACCCAGTGCAGAGTCAAGAGTGACTAAACTAGGGAGGATATATTGGTCATTAGTTCCAGAAATATAGACAGAGATGTACTGTCAAGCATGTATTGCCCCAAATAAGGCACAAATATTATAGTTATTAAAGGTAATACTGATATTGCAGATGGTATAGATAACACTGGGTAAGAACCCGAAGGGTTAATCTGCACTGAGGTCTTTTGTTATTCTGGTTACTGTGGAAATGCCCTGTGCTCTGGATGGTCAGCTGACATTGTTGGCTTTTCATCTGCTTAGCTCCCTATTTAAGTATGCATCCAGGCATTGCCTGCAAAAGAGCTCATACTCCTGGCATATTTGACCCATTGGCTCCGCTCTCTGACTCCTCTCCTGTTTCTGCAATTTGGCTTTTCTGTTATCTCTTGGTACTGACTCGGCTTGTGGACTGTGATATATTGTGTGTGTATCTTTAGTTATTATTTCTGTTAGTGTGATTCCATAAAGTGTACCAACCTCTGTCTGTAATGTGGGTTTATTTTGTTGATGTTTTACACTCTGCACTTATTCAGGCAGGGACTGTCACAGTGGCTGTGGATCGCCTAGGGCGGGAACGCAAGTAGGCAGGGCAAGTGGGAGCTGGTGAGATCAGGACTTCACTCTTCCCTGCCCATATGTGACAACTGGTGTATCCCAAGTATGGGTTAATTACTAATAGAAGGCTATGGATATATACACTGCAGATTACACCAAAATATAATAAAACAAGGATCTAATCAGTGCAGTGTGGTTTAGAAATAGGTGGTTACAATAGAGGAAAAGTGGCAATAATACCCAAACTGTCCTAAAAGTCACTCAACAGAGAAAAGACGAAGAAAACATATTTCATAAATAATTGTGGTAAAACCCCCAGAAGAAAAAAAAAAAGAAAAAATACTTAAGTATCAGATGTATCATGATGACAAGCCTCTCAATGTGTTTCTCTTGACCAAAGTCATCGGGAAAGAGATAAAGGTGCCGATACAGTGTGATCACTCGGAGCCATAGTTATGATGACCGCGGTCCAGCAGCGAGTGATAATCAACACACTGTTTTACTGGCATAAATAGCGGTCAGCATGAAGCAGTTGGGAGGAGGTAGCCCCTTAGCTCTGATTGGGTTATGCTGGAAGGCAGACCACTGGAAGTCCCGTGCTTGTGTACCATGGGCCGGAAAAAATGTCGGACCGTGACACAGAACGGAAATGACATTGCGCTCAGTATGCGAATGATGGGACGGCCAAATGACGGTCCGTGATGCCTAGCAGAAGTGACGTTGGGCCCTCAGGTAACCAGCCAATGTATCGGGTAGCAGAAAATCCTATTAAACATATTGGGAAGTAAATACCTTTGCTGTAGTGAACATATTAGGAAATAGATATCTCTGTTATTGTTACGCCTAGCGCTCCGGGTCCCCGCTCCTCCCCGGAGCGCTCACGGCGTCTTTCTCCCTGCAGCGCTCCGGTCGGTCCCGCTGACCGGGAGCGCCGCACTGTCATGGCCGTTGGGGATGCGATTCGCACAGCGGGACGCGCCCGCTCGCGAATCGCATCCCAGGTCACTTACCCGTCCCGGTCCCCTGCTGTCATGTGCTGGCGCGCGCGGCTCCGCTCTCTAGGGCGCGCGCGCGCCAGCTCTCTGAGACTTAAAGGGCCAGTGCACCAATGATTGGTGCCTGGCCCAATTAGCTTAATTGGTTCCCACCTGTTCCCTGGATATATCTAGTCTCCTCCCTTGCACTCCCTGGCCGGATCTTGTTGCCTTGTGCCAGTGAAAGCGTTTAGTGTGTCCAAAGCCTGTGTACCTGAACTTCTGCTACCCATCCTGACTACGAACCTTGCCGCCTGCCCCCGACCTTCTGCTACGTCTGACCTTGCCTCTGCCTAGTCCTTCTGTCCCACGCCTTCTCAGCAGTCAGCGAGGTGAGCCGTTGCTAGTGGATACGACCTGGTTGCTACTGCCGCAGCAAGACCATCCCGCTTTGCGGCGGGCTCTGGTGAAAACCAGTAGCCTCTTAGAACCGGTCCACTAGCACGGTCCCCGCCAATCCCTCGCTGACACAGAGGATCCACTACCTGCCAGCCGGAATCGTGACAGTAGATCCGGCCATGGATCCCGCTGAGGTGCCGCTGCCAAGTCTCGCTGACCTTACCACGGTGGTCGCTCAGCAATCGCAGCAGATTGCCCAACAAGGACAGCAGCTGTCGCAGTTGACCGCCACGTTACAGCAACTTCTGCCTCTGCTACAGCAGCAACCATCTCCTCCGCCAGCTCCTGCACCTCCTCCGCAGCGAGTGGCCGCTCCTAGCCTCCGCTTGTCCCTGCCGGACAAATTTGATGGGGACTCCAGACTCTGCCGTGGATTTTTGTCTCAGTGTTCCCTGCATATGGAGATGATGTCGGACTTGTTTCCTTCAGAACGGTCTAAGGTGGCGTTCGTAGTAAGCCTTCTCTCAGGAAAGGCCTTGTCTTGGGCCACACCGCTCTGGGACCGCAATGATCCTGCCACAGCCACAGTCCAGGCCTTCTTCACTGAACTCCGGAGTGTCTTCGAGGAGCCAGCCCGAGCTTCTTCTGCCGAGACTGCCCTGTTGAACCTGGTCCAGGGTAATTCTTCCGTTGGCGAGTATGCCGTACAATTCCGTACTCTTGCTTCAGAACTATCCTGGAATAACGAGGCTCTCTGCGCGACCTTTAAAAAAGGCCTATCCAGTCGCATCAAGGATGTGCTGGCCGCACGAGAGATTCCTGCCAATCTGCAAGAACTCATCCATCTAGCTACCCGCATTGACATGCGTTTTTCTGAGCGACACCAAGAGCTCCGCCAGGAAAAAGACTTAGATCTCTGGGCACCTCTCCCACAGTATCCGTTGCAATCTACGCCTGGGCCTCCCGCCGAGGAGGCCATGCAAGTGGATAAGTCTCGCCTGACCCAGGAAGAGAGGAATCGCCGCAGGGAAGAAAATCTCTGTCTTTACTGTGCCAGTACCGAGCATTTCTTGGTGGATTGCCCTATCCGTCCTCCACGCCTGGGAAACGCACGCACGCACCCAGCTCACGTGGGTGTGGCGTCTCTTGGTTCCAAGTCTGCTCCTCCACGTCTCACGGTACCCGTGCGGATTTCTTCTTCAGCCAGCTCCTCCCTCTCAGCCGTGGCCTGCTTGGACTCCGGTGCCTCAGGAAATTTTATTTTGGAGTCATTTGTTAATAAATTCAGCATCCCGGTGACCCGTCTCGTCAAGCCGCTCTACATTTCCGCGGTCAACGGAGCCAGATTGGACTGCACCGTGCGTTACCGCACAGAGCCCCTCCTCATGTCTATTGGACCCCACCTTGAGAGGATTGAATTTTTCATTCTCCCCAACTGTACCTCTGAGGTTCTCCTCGGTCTGCCTTGGCTCCGGCTTCATTCCCCCACCATTGATTGGACCACCGGGGAGATCAGGAACTGGGACTCTGCCTGCCACAGGAAGTGCCTCTCCCCCCCTCCCAGTCCCGTCAGGCAAGCCTCTGTGCCACCCCATGGCCCCCGTCCTGGTGTCACACTGCCCCGTGCCAGGTCTCGCCCTCTGCCCTCCCTCCCCATTCCCACTCCTGCTGTACTGCCTGCCGTTGAGGAAACCCTCCATTCTTTCCCGGTGTCCTCATCCCAGGGGAGGCAGTTACTGGACAAAGAGAAGGGGAGACCTAAGGGGGGGGGTACTGTTACGCCTAGCGCTCCGGGTCCCCGCTCCTCCCCGGAGCGCTCACGGCGTCTTTCTCCCTGCAGCGCTCCGGTCGGTCCCGCTGACCGGGAGCGCCGCACTGTCATGGCCGTTGGGGATGCGATTCGCACAGCGGGACGCGCCCGCTCGCGAATCGCATCCCAGGTCACTTACCCGTCCCGGTCCCCTGCTGTCATGTGCTGGCGCGCGCGGCTCCGCTCTCTAGGGCGCGCGCGCGCCAGCTCTCTGAGACTTAAAGGGCCAGTGCACCAATGATTGGTGCCTGGCCCAATTAGCTTAATTGGTTCCCACCTGTTCCCTGGATATATCTAGTCTCCTCCCTTGCACTCCCTGGCCGGATCTTGTTGCCTTGTGCCAGTGAAAGCGTTTAGTGTGTCCAAAGCCTGTGTACCTGAACTTCTGCTACCCATCCTGACTACGAACCTTGCCGCCTGCCCCCGACCTTCTGCTACGTCTGACCTTGCCTCTGCCTAGTCCTTCTGTCCCACGCCTTCTCAGCAGTCAGCGAGGTGAGCCGTTGCTAGTGGATACGACCTGGTTGCTACTGCCGCAGCAAGACCATCCCGCTTTGCGGCGGGCTCTGGTGAAAACCAGTAGCCTCTTAGAACCGGTCCACTAGCACGGTCCCCGCCAATCCCTCGCTGACACAGAGGATCCACTACCTGCCAGCCGGAATCGTGACAGTTATGATGAACAATGTACAGTCATGGCCGTAAATGTTGTCACCCCTGAAATTTTTCAAGAAAATGAAGTATTTCTCACAGGAAAGGATTGCAGTAACACATGTTTTGCTATAAACATGTTTATTCCCTTTGTTCATATTAGTACTAAACCATAAAAGGGAGGAAAAAAAGCTAATTGGACATAATGTCACACCAAACTCAAAAAATGGACTGGACCAAATTATTGACACCCTTTCAAAATTGTGGAAAAATAAGATTGTTTCAAGCATGTGATGCTCCTTTAACCACTTAAGGACATAGGACGTTTTCTAACGTCCTCACTACCTAGGCTTTAATGCCCAAGGACGTTAGAGAACGTCCTGTTGTATTTCCGCTCGCCGGGCAGAGCCGCTCGCCGGGCAGAGATCGGAACTGGATGCCTGCTGAAATCCTTCAGCAGGCATCCAGGGCAAACGCTGAGGGGGGCCATGTAGGCCCCCCATGTCGGCGATCGCCGCAAATCGCAAGGGAAATCGACCTTGCGATCTGCGGCGATACCGGGCTGATCGGGTCTCTGGGACCCGACCGCCCGGTAATTTCGCATGATCCCGGCTGTCACAGACAGCCAGAACCATGCTGAAGACTAGGAGCGAGGTGGCAAGCCTGCCACCTCCTCCGATCCCCTGCGATCCGTCGGTTAACTAACCGACCAATCGCAGGGGGGGCGGATACTTCCTCCCGCCTTGCCCGGCCCCTTGAAGTCCGGAGAGGACTGGAGGAAGACCGGAGGACGCGGCGGGGGACGGGGGAGTGCTGGGGACCGGCCCCGGTACTTACCTCGTCCCTGAAGACCCGGATCCCGGCAACGGAGACGGCGGCAGCGGCGACAGGTGAGTTGATCTTCAGCCGTGGTCGTGCCCTTTACAGCAATGCACGTCGCCGTGAAGCGACATGCATTGCTGTATTGGGACCCTGTAAACTACAACTCCCAGCATGCCCAGACAGCCCTTGGCATTGCAGTTTTGCAACATCTGGAGGTCCACAGTTTTGGTACCACTGTGCCCTTCCAGATGTTGCAAAACTACACATCCTCAGCATGCCCTTACTGTCAAGGTATGCTGGGAGTTGTAGTTCTGTAACATCTGGCCCTTCAGATATTGCAGAACTACAACTCCCAGCATGCCTGGACAGTTTTGGCATACTGGGAGTTGTAGTTTTGCAACATCTGAAAGGGCACAGATTGGGAACCACTGTATTAGTGGTCTGCAAACTGTAGTCCTCCAGATGTTGCAAAACTACAACTCCAAGCATGCTGGGAGTTGTAGTTCGCCAATATCATCTGGCTCTAAAGATGTTGCCGAACTACTACTCCCAGCATGCCTGAGAATGCTGAGAGTTGTGGTTTTGCAACAACTGGAGGCACACTGGTTGGGAAACATTGTCTGTTTCCTAACTCAGTGTTTCCCAACCCGTGTGCCTCCAGCTGTTGCAAAACTATAACTAACAGTATGCACTGATAAATTGTGCATGCTCGGAGTTGTAGTTTTGCAACAGCTGGAGGTCCCCCCTCCTGTGAATGTACAGGGTACATTCACATGGGCAGGGGGCTTACAGTGAGTATCAGGCTGCAAGTTTGCGATGCAGCAAATTTTGCCCGGCAGCTCAAACTCGCAGCTGGAAACTCGCTGTAATCCCCCGCCCGTGTGACTGTACCCTAAAAACACTACACTACCACAAAATAAAATAAAAAGTAAAAAAACACTACATATACACATAGCCCTACACAGCCCCCCTGCCCTCCCCAATAAAAATGAAAAACGTCTGGTACGCCACTGTTTCCAAAATGGAGCCTCCAGCTGTTGCAAAACAACTCCCAGTATTGCCGGACAGCCGTTGACTGTCCAAGCATGCTGGGAGTTTTGCAACAGCTGGAGGCACCCTGTTTGGGAATCACTGGCGTAGAATACCCCTATGTCCACCCCTATGCAAATCCCTAATTCAGGCTTCAAATGCGCATGGCGCTCTCACTTTGGAGCCCTGTTGTATTTCAGGGCAACAGTTTAGGGCCACATATTGGGTATCGCCGTACTCGGGAGAAATTGCCTAACAAATTTTGGGGGGCTTTTTCTCCTTTAACCCCTTATGAAAAGGTGAAGTTGGGGTCTACAACAGCACGTTAGTGTAAAAAAAATACATTTTTACACTAACATGCTGGTGTTGCCCTATACTGTTCATTTTGACAACAGGTAAAAGGGAAAAAGCCCCCCAAAATTTGTAATGCAACTTCTCCCGACTACGGAGATACCCCATAAGTGGGCGCAAAGGTCTCTGGGGGCGCACAACAAGGCCCAGAAGGGAGAGTGCACCATGTACATTTGAGGTGATTTGCACAGGGGTGGCTGATTGTTACAGCGGTTTTGACAAACGCAAAAAAAAAAACCACATGTGACCCCATTTCGGAAACTACACCCCTCACGGAATGTAATGAGGGGTGCAGTGAGAATTTACACCCCACTGGTGTCTGACAGATCTTTGGAACAGCGGGCTGTGCAAATTAAACATTTTGTACAGCCCACTGTTCCAAAGATCTGACAGACACCAGTGGGGGGTAAATGCTCACTGTACCCCTTGTTACGTTCCTCAAGGGGTCTAGTTTCCAAAATGGTATGCCATGTGTGGGTTATTTTGCTGTCCTGGCACCATAGGGGCTTCCTAAATGCGACATGCCCCCCGAGCAAAATTTGCTCTCCAAAAGCCAAATATGACTCCTTCTCTTCTGAGCATTGTAGTTCGCCCGTAGTGCACTTCAGGTCCACTTATGGGGTACCTTCATACTCAGAAGAGATGGGGTTACAAATTTTGGGGGGTATTTTCTGCTATTAACCATTGCAAAAATGTGAAATTTGGGGGGAAACACACATTTTAGTGAAAAAATATATATATTTTTTTACATATGCAAAAGTCGTGAAACACCTGTGGGGTATTAAGGTTCACTTTACCCCTTGTTACGTTCCCCAAGGGGTCTAGTTTCTAAAATGGTAAGCCATGTGTGGATTTTTTGCTGTTTTGGTACCATAGGGGCTTCCTAAATGCAACATGCCCCCCAAAAACCATTTCAGAAAAACGTACTCTCCAAAATCCCCTTGTCGCTCCTTCCCTTCTGAGCCCTCTAATGCGCCCGCAGAACACTTTACATGGACATATGAGGTATGTGCTTTCTTGAGAGAAATTGGGCTACAAATATAAGTATAAATTTTCTCCTTCTACCCCTTGTAAAAATAAAAAAATTGGGTCTACAAGAACATGCGAGTGTAAAAAATGAAGATTGAATTTTCTCCTTCACTTTGCTGCTATTCCTGTGAAACACCTAAAGGGTTAAAACGCTGACTGAATGTCATTTTGAATACTTTGGGGGGTGCAGTTTTTATAATGGGGTCATTTGTGGGGAATTTCTAATATGAAGACCCTTCAAATCCACTTCAAACCTGAACTGGTCCCTGAAAAATAGTGAGTTTGAAAATTTTGTGAAAAATTGGAAAATTGCTGCTGAACTTTGAAGCCCTCTGGTGTCTTCCAAAAGTAAAATCACGTCAATTTTATGATGCAAACATAAAGTGGACATATTGTATTTGTGGATAAAAAAATTTTTTATTTGGAATATCCATTTTCCTTACAAGCAGAGAGCTTCAAAGTTCGAAAAATGCAAAATTTGCAATTTTTTCATCAAGAAACGAAGCAAGTATCGACAAAATTTTACCAATAACATAAAGTAGAATATGTCACGAAAAAACTATCTCTGAATCAGAATGACAGGTAAAAGCATCCTAGAGTTATTAATGTTTAAAGTGAAAGTGGTCAGATGTTCAAAAAACGCTCCGGTCCTAAGGTGTAAAATGGCCTGGTCCTTAAGGGGTTAAACTCACCTGGGGCAAGTAACAGGTGTGGGCAATATAAAAATCACAACTGAAAGCAGATAAAAAGGAGAGAAGTTCACTTAGTCTTTGCATTGTGTGTCTGTGTGCCACACTAGGCATGGAGAACAGAAAGAGGAGAAGTGAACTGTCTGAGGACTTGAGAACCAAAATTGTGGAAAAATATCAACAATCTCAAGGTTACAAGTCCATCTCCAGAGATCTAGATTTTCCTTTGTCCACAATGCGCAACATTATCAAGAAGTTTGCAACCCATGGTACTGTAGCTAATCTCCCTGGGCGTGGATGGAAGAGAAAAATTGATGAAAGGTGTCAACACAGGATAGTCCGGATGGTGGATAAGCAGCCCTAAACAAGTTCCAAAGATATTCAAGCTGTCCTGCAGGCTCAAGGAGCATCAGTGTCAGAGCAAACTATCCGTCTACATTTAAATGAAATGAAATGCTATAGCAGGAGACCCAGACGGACCCCACTGCTGACAAAGAGACATAAAAAAGCAAGACTACATTTTGCCAAAATGAACTTGAGCAATCCAAAATCCTTCTGGGAAAACGTCTTGTGGATAAATGAGACCAAGATGGAGCTTTTTGGTAAAGCACATAATTCTACTGTTTACTGAAAATGGAATGAGAAATACAAAGAAAATAACACAGTACCTACAGTGAAATATGGTGGAGGTTCAATGATGTTTTGGGGTTGTTTTGCTGCCTCTGGCACTGGGTGCTTTGAATGTGTGTAAGCAATCATGAAATCTGAGGATGACCAACAGATTTTGGGTCGCACTGTACAGACCAGTGTCAGAAAGCTGGGTTTGCATCCGAGATCTTGGGTCTTCCAGCAGGACAATGACCCCAAACATACGTCAAAAAGCACCCAGAAATGGATGGCAACAAAGCACTGGAGATTTCTGAAGGGACCAGCAAAAAGTCCAGATCTAAATCCCATTGAACACCTGTTGATAGATCTTAAAATTGCTGTTGGGAAAAGGTGCCCTTCCAATAAAGAGACCTGGAGCAGTTTGCAAAGACAGAGTGGTTCAACATTCCAGCTGAGAGGTGTAAGAAGCTTATTAATGGTTATAGGAAGCGACTGATTTCAGTTATTTTTTCCAAAGGTTATGCAACCAAATATTAAGTTAAGGGGGCCAATAATTTTGTCCAGCCCATTTTTGGAATTTGGTGTAACATTATGTCCAACTTGCCTTTTTTCCTCCCTTTTTTGGTTTAGTTCCAATACACACAAAGGGAATAAACATGTGCAAAGCAAAACATGTGTTACTGCAATCCATTTCTGTGAGAAATACTTATTTTTCTTAAAAATTTCAGGGGTTCATTTACGGCCATGACTGCATGGTTATGATAATAATGATAACCAAGACCGATTGATGGGGTCACAGGCCGATAGACGGATATTTGGCCATATGAAATAAAGGTATTTCAAATAACAGTGCCACAATTATTAAGATGAATATACTATAAAACCGAAAGAGGCAGAGCTTCCCATGGGATGGTATTGCTGGATTCTAAGTGTGTTCATGTAGGAAAAAAAAACTAGAAAAACTGCTCACCTTTGGTAGTTGGTGTATGAGCCACAACTACTGTGGAGAGATTCCAGGCCTATGGTGATAATGGAAAGAGATGCAGGAGAAAAACCGGAATGATAGCGCAATCCACTCAGATGTTTGTTTAAATAATAATCTTATTTATTAAAGCCAAATCACAATGTGTTTTGAAGCTTAAACATGCCTCTTCCTCAGGTAAAAACAGGCTTCCAGGTGTTAGCCTGTTTTTATCTGAGGAAGAGGCATGTGTAAGCCTCGAAACGCATTGTGATTTGGCTTTAATGAAGATTATTATTTAAACCAACATCTGAGTGGATTACGCTATCATTCTGTTTTTTTCCCTGCATCTCTTACAATTATTAAGATTAGCAGTGACTACCAAAAATCGTTAAAGCACAGGATAGAATAAAGAATAGGCAATAATGTTAACCAGTAAGTTAATATAAAGGCATTACCCACCAGTAAATATGAAACAGAAATGCACATTAGCAGTGCTGATAAGTAAGGAAAAAAGAACCATGAAGATAACACCGGAATTTCCAATCAACACACATGAGCACATACCCTAAATAAAACAATTGAAGGCAAGAGCCTCATTAAGACCATAAGGTGAGCATGACTTGATCCTGTATATCCATTGGAGCTCCTTCTGCAGAAGGGTCCTATTGAAGGTCCCTTTCCTGGGAGATGGGCATAAAATCTCCTACACAAAGAATTATAAGACGTTTGTGTCACCGTCATGGACCTTATGCACTTGCTAAGCGATAGTGGTGTTGCGGTTGTGCAGGATATTGCCAAGATGTTCACCTTTTCTCCTACGAAGTTCCCTCATAGTCTTACCCACATAATCTTTTGGGCAAGAACACTGACATAGGTAGACCAAAACCTTTTGACCTACAGTTGGCAAAAAAATGAAAAAAATGATTTCCCGGTATTGGAACTGACAATCCCATTCTGTTTCGGGACATAGGGACAATCAAAGACCCCACCCAGCAATGCAATCTGAGACCCCCACCCTGCTGAAAAAGTATGAAAGGAAAGCAACTGAATGTTCCTTGTATTTTATGAAAATTCTTCTGGAAGAAAAATATAAAACACTGGAAACCACAACTAAACAACCTCATTGCTTTGGCACAGACTTTCAAGAATAACCCAGACTATAATAAACAAGAAGCCCATCTTCAGTCTTCGATTGTCAAATATTTATCAAAGAACAAAGCACAAATCATTTCTTAAAGGAAAACAGTCACCTGTTCACCCGCACTATAACCCAATACACCGGGTAATAGTGCGGGTGAAAAGGAGACCGATGTGGGGTCTTGGACTGCCATACCTACCTGCAGTCCGAAACCCCGATCCTCCAAAGGTCCCCCTTCTTCCTGTGCTTACTTGCGCTCTGAGGCGGTCCCGCCGGCTAGATTTAAATATTCATAAGCGCCTGCACATCACCGGTCACATGAGCGCTCAGTAGGCACCGTGACCGGTGATGCACCGGCGCTTATGAACATTAAAATCTAGCTGGGGGTACCGCCTCAGAGTGCAAGTGAGCACAGGAAGAAGTGGGACCTTTGAAGTTAAAAGAAAAAAGGGCATACAATTTCACTAATACCAAAAATCCATAGTGTCCAGTATGGATATCTCATCTTCGGATTATGACACTTTGAAAAGGGACGTTCTAGATGCACAGACACATATAGATGTTGAGGGAAACCGTTCTAACAAGAACAGGAGATGGCCAAATATCCTGAGCCAATAGTCGGATATACCACCTTCTGGAGGTATGCCAACAACCACTCAGGCCCCTTTAGGTACAGAAGACAGGATAAACAGTGGCCAATACCCCACCTCTTCCCTCTCCTCCTCGCACTACCAACTGCAGGACCAGACCAGGGGACTGGTGAATCAATAAGCAATGACCAACTGGAGATTATAAATTTATCGTCTAGGATCTTTCCACCATTGAACTATCGGTATTTAGGAAGAGTCTTTTTATTCGTCCCTGTGAAAAAATATAATTCCTTTAATTGGATTAAGGATTTGCATCTTTTTAGCCGTAAGTTAAATGGCACAGATTCTATCGATATGATAAACGTCAATGTCTTGAACTTGGCATAACGGAAGAGGATCTTCTGGATGTCCAATTATTAGAGGGACTACATACGTAAGGGGAGAGAGTACTGGGTCATGGACCTTTTATAGATCTCAAACTGCAAAATACGGGGTTTGCCCTCTATTTCGGACACCAATAGCACTGTCATTTTCCTCGACTTGGTTATACATGATCTTGAACAGATCCCCGAACTTGGCATTCTCCATCATAACATATAGGAAGGTGAAATGCAGGCCCGAGAAAGACGACCAGATTGTCATCAAACCATTGGATAAGAGTGGCAATCTGGTTTTCATGGACCATGACCCTTACCGTAAAAAGTGTCTTGATCTCTTGCATAGCCCAGATAGTTATGTGGTACTGGACCGAGATCCCAAAGATAAATTCCTGGTGGAACTTAAAGGGATCCTCACGGAGGCCAAAGATAACCATCCTATCAGCACGGCAGAATGCAAGTATCTTTTTCCCGAGACCCCCACCATTGTTACCTTCGACAGTCTACCCAAGGTCCGCAAGGGGACCTGACCTTTTAAAGGGGAGATTTATAGTCTCAGACCCTTAAACAGGGAATTAGTTTATATGTTGACTTAGTTTTGAGGAAATTCATTACAGCATTGCCTTCTTATGTTAGGGATATGATGGATTTCCTGAGAAGGATAGAGGAGGTCCTGGTTGATGATGGTATATTGTTTGCAAGCATTGACGTTGAGTTTCCCTCATGAAAAAGGTTTGGAAGCAGTTGACTATTTCCTACATACAAGAGGGAATTCCTTTCTTGCACATAATGCATTTATCATCTGTTTCCTAAAATTTATCTTAACACAATTTTTTTCTGTTTGATTGTCGGTTCTTCCACCAACTTAGGGGCACGGTGATGGGGAGCCCCTGTGCCCCCACATATGCAAATATGCTCCTAGGTTGGTGGGAGGACACGGTGGTGTTCTCCCCTGAAGATACAGCCTGGTAATCATGTATCCTGTTATGGGTATGTTATATAGATGACCTCTTCATCTTGTCGAAGGGTGGGAAAGAGGATTTCCATTAATTAAGAAACACCTATGCAATTTAGTGTAATATACACTATCAGAATAGACGCTAATAATATACGATGGATCGCAGTGAATTATGGAACAAATCACAGAAATAAGAAATATTTAGGTTGACATGATGATGAGGTGTTAATGGGTGAGTGATTGGGTTGTGAGAAAGAAACCATATTATAGCCAAGTCATTATTACAACAAAAGACCATGGGTTGGTCATGGGAGGAAGGACTAACAGGCAGGTGACAGGGGCAAAGCGTGGGCCTATGCGTCTAAACCTACCCTATGCTCGGCTTGGTATTGTATTAGTGCACTTTCCCTATTTCTTTGTTGTAATTGATGGCTGGGAATATATTGGTCACCTGCATGACTATGAGTACAGTTGCAGTTCTGTGTTCAACCTCCGAACAGAAGTAATAACTGTCCTAGGTACATCATGAGTTTTATTATTTAAAATAATTACATGAAACAAAAATACTATATTATATAAATTTTAAGCGCTTTTGCACTAACAACCTACTCTGCACTGCTCAGGATATTTAGCCCACAGGTGTCAGGAAATGTTATCCTTGCCTCAGGTAAAGGAAAGCCATATGATTCACATGTACAGTATGTTAGGCCAGGAAGTCTGGTGCAGGTTCAGACAGGCTGTATTGTCAGATGTGGTAGTACACTGCAATATAGTGGTATTTATCCTGAAAAAGCTGAATGCCATAAAATATGGGGGGAAAAGCCAGAGCTGTAATTTTTTGGCCACCTTACATCCTAGAAAACATGAAATAAAAAGTTATCAAAAGTCCCATCCACCCTAAAATGGTATCAATAAATATACAGCTCACCAAATAAATGAGCCCTTATACATTCTTTATAAAAGCAATAAAATTAAATAAAAACTATATAAATGTAATATTGTTGTAATCGTCATTTTTACCATATGGTAAACTCGGAAAAAGTGGTTGGTAATGAATGGCATTGTGTTTGTTTGTTTTTTCCTCTAGCAGAGCAGACAGAAACAGCACAAGCACTGCCCCACTATCCAGCTTAGACCATGCTCCTGTACAATAAGGCTATGTCCACATGGCTGTCCCTGCGGAATTCCGCAAGAATATTCTGCATAGACATTCTGCAGCAACAGAATCTCATTGATTTCAATGGGATTGTGCTGCTCTGTTCATATGGCAGATTATTTTGCTGTAAAAATCCTGATTCCGGTTTCAGCAAAAACATTGAACCTGTTCTGAAATGCATTGCCGTCTAGGAGAGGCCCGCTGTCTGTAGAATGTCTGCATGAAAATTTTCCATGTGGACATTCCACCGTGTGAACATAGTATAAAACAGACTCACAACTCCTTCAGTGCGAAAAAAGGGGCAGTGCCACACAAAACAGTCTCTCTCCCTGTGTTCTCTTGACCCATTAAACATTTGCAAAGACCTTTTTCTTGTGGTGGATGCTGCAGTTTTTTTTCCTATCTATTGGATTTCTTTTTATTTAGACTCACATTACATTGTTATAGATCTAAGAAGGTGAGAAGGAAAAAATTAAAAAGAACAATTGCAGACAACATCTATTCTTCTGTATAGTAAAGGTATTAAACTTCCCAGCCTTAACCCAGTCTACATCAGTCAGTCAGTTTCCCCTCCTTGTCTGGCTCTTGCAGTTTCTTTACCATGTCCCTTAACATGCGGTTACAGAGAGCAGCATAAGGGTTTAGTTGAACTAGCTGCTGTCTAGCAAAGTCACTTCCTAGCTGTGCAGCCTTTTGAAAGTCTTCTTTAGCTGCTTCATCATTTCCTCTTAGGCGAAATATTAGTCCTCTTTGTACCAATGCCTGACGTCCAGCAATGCCCATTCCTTTACTCAATTCTACTGCATGGTTCAGGTCTTGCAGTGCCCCTTGTGGAAAAGAAAAAACACCATTTAAATTATTTCCGTATAGTAAGTTGTTAAATTTTAAAGCATGTGAAGCAATAAAGCATTCCTTGTTTCCTTATCAGAAACAGTACATTTACTAAGATTACCTACATTATAAGTAACTTAATGGGAACCCGCCACTAAATATAATGGTATGTAATTTATCAGCACCACGTTAAAGTGTACCTGTAACATCCCACAATAACAAAAAAGTTATATGTTACTCATTACCCAATTCTGATAGTGTACGTATAATTTTTATGTGTCTAGGAACTCGATTTCTCTCACAAATACCTTCTATCTGTTGCTCACTTGGTTTGTCATTCTGTGCTCTGGAGGGGGTGTGTCCTCACTCTGCATGACTCATTCCATTCCATGAGTGCTTTCTCTTCACCCAGTGACTGCAGGCTGCTCTGTAACCCCCTCCTCCCTGCAGTCTTATAGGACAGGAGTGAGCACAGATGAGTGCTAGTCCAACCCTCACTTACTGTACGTTGTCCATGCCTGTGGACAAAGATGATGCTGCAGACAGTCAGGATTGTGTCCTGAATGGTATGGGGTGTTATGTTATAAAAAGAAACTAAATGTTTTCATTAAGTGTATTAAAAAGGTTAATGTTTTGCCAAGATGTACAGCATATAAAAAGTTTAAGAATCTATCAGTGCCCATTTAAGGAACAGCTGAGCAGATTGATACATATCTTTGTGGGAAAGAATTCTGTATAATTTTTAACTCATTCCTTGAAATCTCTGAATGTTCCTGCTTAGAAGTTCAGTGGGTGATTCTGTCATTGAGTGACACTGTCACTGGACTTCTAAAAATAGAAAGAGGAGGACGTTCAATCTTTCCCTGCTCTATAACATAATGCCAATAGATTAGATAGCATTTTCATGTTTGCAGAAATTTTATCCGAATTAGGCTGGTTTCACATAAGTTTTTGTGTACGTATTACAGCTGTAAGTCCCGACCCTTAGCTACATTTAGCTTACATTGTACAATAGAAAAATATTTATTTTTACCTGTCACGTCACCCTTTAGTCGCAGAGCTTGAGCGCGATTGTTGTATGCAGATGGCCAATCAGGAAGACGTTCAATAGCCTCATTAAACTTCTGTACAGCTGTCTCCAGATCTCCAGATTCCGCTGCTTTTACACCGCTCAACTCTAGTTTAAGAGCCTCTTCTAAAAGATCAGCTGGGAATCTGTTTTCTATAAAAAAAAAAAAAGAGTTATTTTTAATGCCCCCATTTTGGGGTACAATATAGGAAAATGTTTGGAGTGATGGAGACATGCTGAGGAGGGGGCACTGTGTGGAGGGATAGGGGACATTCTGAGGAGGGGGTAACTAAGTGGAGCAGTGTTTCCCAACCAGGATGCCTTCAGATGTTGCAAAACTACAACTCCCAGCATGCTAGTGCTATGCTGACAGGCATAACTGATCATACTCTGCCTTCGCCACCGGATCGAAGGCCATTCTTAAAGGGGTAATCCGGGATGGGAAAATTGCCCGTCATACTGCCGGCAGTAAAAAAAATAAAGAGGTACATACATTCTGTCTCCACCGCGATCCTCTTCCTGGTTGCCGGTGGTCAGCGAGTCATACTGCACTCAGCCAATCGCCGACTGCAGCGAAGTCCCGCCTCGGCCAGCGATATGCTGAGCGGCAACTTTGCTGCGGTGATTGGCTAAGTGCAGTATGACTCGGCGACCAACAGCAACCAGGAAGAGGATCGCAGCGGAGACCTGAGCGTGTTACCAGAGGCACCGGGGGAGCGACGGAAGGTATGTACCTCTGCCGGCACTATGACGGGCAATTTTCCCATCCCGGAGTACCCCTTTAAGCCTCCAGTTGCCATGGCCAGTTGCCAGTGTTATCCTACGATTGCTCTGCAGGTGCCAATGGGTAATAGTGGGAGTCCCTTTCCTTTTTTTTATGTTGCTAAATGTTGTGTCTCTCTACCAACTGCAGCATCTAAAGTGTTAACTGCCAGGATTAAATTACTGCTACACTCATTGCAGTTGCAATTGGAACCCAGCATTATTAGTTTTAAAAAAATGAAAAATATCAGCATGTCCTTATCGACCCAATCTATTAAAGAGTACCTCTCATGATCTTGTTAAATTTGATAATCCTCCCAGTTCACTGCCCCCCATCATGATAAACCAACCCCTGCCTTTATTTTTTGTTAGTTTTCTACTTTGATATTGCTCTGTATTTACTGCTCAGTCTCAGTCAGATTCACAGACTGCGCTCTGGACAAGTAGGGAGACACCTAGTGGCAGTTTTTTTTTTAAATACAACATAGAAAACTTTTTAAAAAAAAGTACATTAGAAAGATTTTTTATAAGGAGTGCAATAGAAAAAATTCGTTTTAAAAAGAGTGCCCATTTAAATTATCACATTATTTATACTGCAAGGTGTCTGGTTGAAGGACCCTCTTTTCTTTTGATGGTGAGGTTTTAGAGGTAGGACCCTCACATATCAAGAGTAGATAGAGTAGATATGAAAAGATAGTAGAAATGGACACTGCTTTAATGGGTATGCAGCAAATCCAGACAAGACTGAATTAATGCTTTAACACATAGTAAAAAGTTCCAACTGCAGAATCTCTGGCCCAAAATTTTGCCAGAGATCCAGTGGATGGCCCTAGAACTGTGCTATTCCAATAGACAGCAATGCATTTCTGAGTGGATCTTTTGCTGGATCTGCTCATGAATTCATTGCCATTTATGGGGATGGTAATGCAGTCCTGGCAGTCCTAGTGCCGCATGTGTGATCTAAAAAGTCTGCATTGTGAGCACAGGCTAAGAGAGTAATGTATTCAACTTTGTTAGTTATTTTACATACACATAATTGTGGACTGTGTTTTATAGCATACTCAGCCTAAAAATACAGCCACATGAGAGTGTCCTTTTTCATGACTAAAATAGACTGACACTCTAATCTGGAGAAGGAGCCTCACAAAACAAATAATGGATAACATAATCTATGTATTCTAGCAATGAGTTACCCTTTGTTTGATTAGCATACACTGCCACATATTATCATATCTTTTTTATATGTTACACATGGTAAAGTCAAATGCATTACTTTTTCTTCATAAAAATCAGCTTTTATCTATGGTGTTTTAATGTCCATGCCACCTGTAACACCCTTCTTACTCACTACTACTCCATTTTGATCTTATGACTATATAAGTAAAGAAAACTTTTTTATATTTTAAATCAACTGGTGCCAGAAAGTTAAACAGATTTGTAAATAATTTTTATTAAAAAATCTTAATCCTTCTAGTACTTATTAGCTGCCGAATACTAGAGAGGAAATTATTTTCTTTTTGGAACACAGAGCTCTCTGCTGAATCACGAACACAGTGTTCTCTGCTGACATCTCTGTCCATTTTAAGAACTGTCCAGAGTAGGAGAAAATCCCCATAGCAAACATATGCTGCTCTGGTCAGTCCATAAAATGGACAGAGATGTCAGCAGAGAGCACTGTGCTCGTGATGTCAGCAGAGAGCTCTGTGTTCCAAAAAGAAAAGAATTTCCTCTGTAGTATTCAGCAGCTAATAAGTACTGGAAGGATGAAGATTTTTTTTATAGAAGTAATTTACAAATCTGTTTCACTTTCTGGCATCAGTTGATTAACCCCTTAACGACGCAGGACGTATATTTACGTCCTGCGCCGGCTCCCACGATATGAATCGGGATCGCGCCGCGATCCTGCATCATATCGCGTCGGTCCCGGGGCTCATCAACGGCCGGGACCCGCTGCTAATACCACACATCGCCGATCGCGGCGATGTGCGGTATTAACCCTTTAGAAGCGGCGGTCAAAGCTGACCGCCGCTTCTAAAGTGAAACTGAAAGTGACCCGGCTGCTCAGTCGGGCTGTTCGAGACCGCCGCGGTGAACAGCTGATCGGACACCGGGAGGGCCCTTACCTGCCTCCTCTGTGTCCGATCGACGAATGACTGCTCCGTGCCTGAGATCAAGGCAGGAGCAGTCAAGCGCCGATAATGCTGATCACAGGCGTGTTAATACACGCCAGTGATCAGCATGAGAGATCAGTGTGTGCAGTGTTATAGGTCCCTATGGGACCTATAACACTGCAAAAAAATTTTTTTAAAAAAGTGTTAATAAAGGTCAATTAACCCCTTCCCTAATAAAAGTTTGAATCACCCCCCTTTTCCCATAAAAAAAATAAAACAGTGTAAAAAAATAAATAAATAAACATATGTGGTATCGCCGCGTGCGTAAATGTCCGAACTATAAAAATATATCATTAATTAAACCGCACGGTCAATGGCGTACGCGCAAAAAAATCCAAAGTCCAAAAAAGCGTATTTTGGTCACTTTTTATACCATTAAAAAAATGAATAAAAAGTGATCAAAAAGTCCGATCAAAACAAAAATCATGCCGATAAAAACTTCAGATCACGGCGCAAAAAATAAGTCCTCATACCGCCCTGTACGTGGAAAAATAAAAAAGTTATAGGGGTCAAAAGATGACATTTTTAAACGTATAAATTTTCCTGCATGTAGTTATGATTTTTTCCAGAAGTGCGACAAAATCAAACCTATATAAGTAGGGTATCATTTTAACCGTATGGACCTACAGAATAATTATAAGGTGTAATTTTTACCGAAATATGCACTGCGTAGAAACGGAAGCCCCCAAAAGTTTCAAAATGGCGTTTTTTTTTAGATTTTGTCACACAATGATTTTTTTTCCGTTTCGCCGTGCATTTTTGTGTAAAATGACTAATGTCACTGCAAAGTAGAATTGGCAACGCAAAAAATAAGCTATAATATGGATTTTTAGGTGGAAAATTGAAAGGGTTATGATTTTTAAAAGGTAAGGAGGAAAAAACGAAAGTGCAAAAACGGAAAAACCCTGAGTCCTTAAGGGGTTAAAAAGAGGCCCGAGCATCCTTCCTAGCTTACTAGCTGTTGGCTGTCCGGGCATGCTGGGAGTTGTAGTTTTGCAACATTTGTAGGTCCACAGTTTGGAGACCACTGGTTTATAGGCTAAAGTAGCAGTTTTAACTGATATTCCCAACTCATTAAGTTATCTCCTATCTGCAGTATAGGATATAACAAGCAGATTGGTGCGGGTCTGACTCCTGGAACCCCCACCGATCCTGAGGATGGGGACATAATTGTCCCCAGAGTGAAAGGTGCGGACCACGCCTGTGTATGGGAATGTCCAGCAGCCCCCTAGGTAATGTTTGGAGCAGTGGCTGTGCAGGTGTGGTCCGCACTGTTAACTCCAGGGACAACTATGTCCACATCCTAAGGGTCGGCAGGGCTTACAGCAGTCAGACTCCCACCCATCTACTTGTTATCCCCTATACTGTGGAAAGGGGTTAATTTTATATTATGGGATGTTGGTGGTGAGGGGTCCGTATGTTATGTCAAACCGCCCACCAGAAGTAAAAGTGACAGGTGCCCTGCCCCCTTTATGCATAGCCCCACACCTTTTATGCATAGCCCGCTCCCTTTTATGCATAGTTTTGTCGCCTGTTATGCATAGCCCACACCCTTTTCTGCATATCCCTGCCCCCTTTTCTCCCACATTCACTGACGTTACACACAAATTCCTAAAATAAGTGAATGATTTTAACGTGGAGCCCTGTGTAATATGTGGACATGTCCTGACAAGTCTCATCATTAGACTGTTTTAGGGTGCATTAGCATGCTAGCATAGCATAGCATAACTAGCAGCGGGTTTCCCGCTGCGGGAATCTTGCTATGAGTTACGCAACCATTGATTTAAATGGGTCCACAGACAGTTCGCAATAGTGTCAGATATGCGGACTGTCCGCGGACCCATTCAAATGAATGGTAGCGTAACTCGCAGTGGGTTTCCCACAGCGGGAAACCCGTTACTAGTGTGTGAACAGACCCTATAGTAAATCAAATGGACCAGTAATGTCTCATTGTAAAAAGCTTTATTAATAGAAGTCAACATATATTCAAACGCATTTCATAGAATAAGATGTTTTCCTTTCTACATTTGTAAAGATAAATACAATTTACAGGAGTAAAGAGCTTTAGCAGCATGAAAGGCATAAACGATAACTGTATGTAATTATATGGGGTCTAACAGCTAAATTCTTTCCATGTGTATATAGTAGATAAATAACATTTAAAAAACAACATAGCACACCACTTGTGGTGAAAACAAGGTCGTTTTTATTTTAGCAATCCAATAATCAAAGTGACATTTCGGTCAATTAAGACCTTCCTCAGACTAGGAACTAGGAGTTAAGGAAAAGATGACGGTCAGATGCGCTCGCCTACCACTTACCACGGTCATCTTTTCCTTAACTCCTAGTTCCTCCGCAGTAATCCCGTCTGAGGAAGGTCTTAATTGACCAAAACGTCACTTTGATTATTGGATTGCTAAAAATAAAAACTACCTCGTTTTCACCTCAAGTGGTGTTCTACGTTGTTTTTTACATTTGATTATGGACGGCTTGGGATCCTAACCTTGCACCCATACTAAAAGAGAGTGTTGTATTGATCACAGTATAGTAGATAAATATTAACATAGAAACTATTCTGCTTACTTTTTTTCAGGGGATACAGGGGTACTCTGGCCCTCAAACATATTATCCCCTATCGAAAGGATAGGGGATAAGATGTCTGATCACGGGGGTCCTGACACTTGGGACCCCTGCAATCTGTCATTCCGCACCCACCTTTGTGAGCTCTCCACAGCGCTGGAAGCTCCAAGTGTGATGTCACGCCCCACCCCCTCAGTGCAAGCCTATGAGAGGGGGCGTGACAAGGGCACAATACCCCATCACGCTTTACACCCGGAGCCTCCAGCGCTGCGGAGAGCTCACAAAGGTGGGTGCGGAAAGATTGTGGGGGTCCCCCTTTGGATAGGGGAAGAGATGTATTAGGGCCAGAGTACCACTGTAAATTGTATTTAACTTTACAAATGTACAAAAGAAAACATGCATAGATATTGACTTCTATTAATAAAGCTTTTTAAAATGAGACATTACTGGTCCATTTGATTTACTATAAGACAGTCTCATGATCAGACTTGTCGGGACATGTCCACATATTACACAGGGCTCCACATTAAAATCATTCACTTGCATTTTAGGAAATTGTGTGTAATGTCAGTGAATGTGGGAATAATGGGGGCGAAGCTATGCAAAAAAAGGGGGTGTGGAATGCAGAAAAGGGGGTGGGCTATGCATAACAGGTGGAGAAACAATGCATAAAAGGGAGTGGGGGCTATGCATAAAAGGGGAGGGGGTTTGCATAAATGGGTGGGGCACCTGTCACTTTTACTTTCGGTGGGCGGTTTGACATAACATACAGACCCCTCACTACTGTAGAGGATGCCTTCTGTCATTGTCACCGGCCTAGATATAAAAAGATAACTAGAAAGATCACTGTACTGTCCATTAATATATCTGTACATGGTCATCAGATAGTCTTTTCTCCAAACGAAACAACCCCAAATTTTGGTACTCTAATCCACCCATAATATTAACCCCTTAACGACGCAGGACGTATATTTACGTCCTGCGCCGGCTCCCGCGATATGAAGCGGGATCGCGCCGCGATCCCGCATCATATCGCGTCGGTCCCGGCAGTAATCAACGGCCGGGACCCGCGGCTAATACCACACATCGCCGATTGCGGCGATGTGCGGTATTAACCCTTTAGAAGCGGCGGTCAAAGCTGACCGCCGCTTCTAAAGTGAAAGTGAAAGTGACCCGGCTGCTCAGTCGGGCTGTTCGGGACCGCCGCGGTGAAATCGCGGCGTCCCGAACAGCTGATCGGACACCGGGAGGGCTCTTACCTGCCTCCCCGGTGTCCGATCGACGAATGACTGCTCCGTGCCTGAGATCCAGGCAGGAGCAGTCAAGCGCCGATAATGCTGATCACAGGCGTGTTAATGCACGCCAGTGATCAGCATTAGAGATCAGTGTGTGCAGTGTTATAGGTCCCTATGGGACCTATAACACTGCAAAAAAAATGTAAAAAAAAAGTGTTAATAAAGGTCATTTAACCCCTTCCCTAATAAAAGTTTGAATCACCCCCCTTTTCCCATAAAAAAAATAAAACAGTGTAAAAAAAATAAAAAATAAACATATGTGGTATCGCCGCGTGCGTAAATGTCCGAACTATAAAAATATATCATTAATTAAGCCGTACGGTCAATGGCGTACGCGCAAAAAAATTCCAAAGTCCAAAAAAGCGTATTTTGGTCACTTTTTATATCATTAAAAAATGAATAAAAAGTGATCAAAAAGTCCGATCAAAACAAAAATCATACCGATAAAAACTTCAGATCACGGCGCAAAAAATGAGTCCTCATACCACCCCATACGTGGAAAAATAAAAAAGTTATAGGGGTCAGAAGATGACATTTTTAAACGTATAAATTTTCCTGCATGTAGTTATGATTTTTTCCAGAAGTGCGACAAAATCAAACCTATATAAGTAGGGTATCATTTTAACCGTATGGACCTACAGAATAATGATAAGGTGTAATTTTCACCGAAATATGCACTGCGTAGAAACGAAAGCCCCCAAAAGTTACAAAATGGCGTTTTTTTTTCGATTTTGTCGCACAATGATTTTTTTTTCCGTTTCGCCGTGCATTTTTGGGTAAAATGACTAATGTCACTGCAAAGTAGAATTGGCGACGCAAAAAATAAGCCATAATATGGATTTTTAGGTGGAAAATTGAAAGGGTTATGATTTTTAAAAGGTAAGGAGGAAAAAACGAAAGTGCAAAAACGGAAAAACCCTGAGTCCTTAAGGGGTTAATCAAGCCCATTTTGACCTTAGGGACCAGGTCATTTTTTGCAAATCTGACCTATGTCACTTTATGCATTAATAACTCTGGGATGCTTTTTTTTATCATTTTTATTTTGAGACTGTTTTTTTGTGACATATTCTACTTTAAGACAGTGGTAAATTTTTGTTGATACTTGCATAATTTCTTTAAGAAAAATTCCATAATTTTTAATATTTGGATAATTCCAAAATTTTGAATGTTTGGCATTTTTCTAACTTTGAAACTCTCTTTGTAAGATTGTAAGAAAAATGGACAAGCCAAATAAATGTTATAATGATTTATATATACAATGGGAGAGATTTATCAAAAACCTGTGCAAAGGAAAAGTTGGCCAGTTGCCCATAGAAACCAATCAGTTTGTTTCTTTCATTTTGCAGAGGCCTTGTTAAAAATGAAAGAAGCGAGCTGATTGGTTGCTATGGGCAATTGAGCAAATTTTCCTCTAAGACCGGTTTTGATAAATCTCCCCCAATATGTCTACTTCATGTTGGCATCATAAAATAGACAGGTCCTTACTTTTTTAAGACATTAGAGGGCTTCTAAGTATAGCAGCAATTTTACAGTTTGAAGTGGATTTGAGGTGCCTTTCTGTAAGAAATCCCTCATAAATGACCACATTAAAAAAAATTTGCACCCCCTCAAAGTATTCCCAATGAATTTCAGAAAGTTTGTTAACCCTTTAGGTGTTTCACAGGAATAGCAGCAAAGTGGATTAGAAAATGCAAAATCATTTTTTTTATTTTGCACTAACATGTTCTTGTAGCCACATTTGTTTAATTTTTACAACGGGGTAAAAGGAGAAAAATCCCCCCAAAATTTTTAACAAAATTACTCTTAAGTATGGAAATACCTCATATGTGTTTGTAAAGTGCTCTGCGAGCAGACTACAGGGCTCAGAAGGGACAGAGCGATATTGGGCTTTTGGAGAAAGAATTTTGCTGAAATGGTTTTTGTGCACAAACAGGGCTCAGGAGTCATAGACCTCGGATGGCGTTTGAGGCCTATGAAATATCAGCAGAGAGTTACATATATTAAGAGGAAAATAAAAATATGAAACACCCACATGTGACCCCATTACAGAAAGTAATCCCCCCCCCCCCCCCCCCAGAGAAATGTGCATAGGGGTGATGTGGACATCTTGAACGGACGGGTGTTTCATCAATTTATTTTCCAGCAATGGAGTGAAAAGTTAAAATTGCAATTTTCATACTGATATGCCAATTACCGGTATGTACCCAGAATGATGACCCGGAGCATTGCAAAAAGTAAAACTTGTGCCCGCCCCAAACCCTGTGTTGTGCTTCGTCATTCTGGGAATGTTTTAGGTGTGGCCATCCCTAAACTGTTGCCTGCAAATGCGCACAGTGCTCGTGGGAGGGAGCACTGTTAACATTTGAGGCAACTTGAAAACACAATTGGCTCGCTCTGTCTGAGTGTTGCTTTGGAAAAGAGGCAGCTGAAAGAGAGTTGTAAAACAGTAGTTTGAAAGCAGGAGTTTGAGATCGCTGTATTACTTTCCTTACATTGTAGGGACTTTAAACTCAAAAGGTCTACTGAGAATTTAATTGTAATATTTACTGTCTGTTTTTTGTTATTAATCTGTGAAATCCCCATAACTACATGGCCTCCATGTTGGAAAATGCAGTCCGGTGTACATCTTGCGCGATGTATGCAATCCTTGAACAGCAGTTTGAGGGTGCATATTGTTGTGTGTGATGTGTGCAAGTTGTTTATTTAGAAGCCCAGATCCTGGATCTAGAGAAGCAACTGGCAATACGGAGATGCATTGACAACTTGGAGGAGGTGTCTCCTGCTCACTAAGCAAGTACTCTCTGCGGTAGAGGTGGGGGAGGATAGTGGGACCGAGGTGCAGAAGAATCAGGCAGTTAGCTGGGTTACACTCAGAAAACAGGGTAGAGGGAAAAGTGTCAGGGAGGCTAGTCCTGAACTGGCACACCGCTACAAGTTTGCCCGGTTGGCAGATGAGGGGGATGCCATTTCAGAGCTAGCAGTACTGCAGCTTCTGCCTCTGACCACCCGGGGGGGTGTCTGCTTCAGGAAGGAGGGAAGGAGGAGTGCAGGGCAGGCCAGAAAGGTACTGGTAGTGGGAGACAGTGGCGTTGCTAGGGTTGGTGTCACCCGGTGCGGTAGAAAATGGTGTCACCCCCATACCTACCCCCTCCCCCCAGTAAGTTTTTAGCCTGTTGTGACAGACACCACTGTTGTAGCGCATTGTGAGAAATTCCAGTATAATAATCAGATATGCCAGTTGCCACAGAATGGGAAAGTGTTAAAGAAGTTTTCACCATTGAAATATACAGCTCCGAGAATTACTTAAAGGGGTACTCCACTGGAAAACATTTACTTTTATATCAACTGGTGCCAGAAAGTTAAACAGATTTTTAAATTACTTCTATTTAAAATCTTAATACTTACAGTACTTATAAGCTGGTGTATGCTCCACAGGAAGTTGTGTAGTTCTTTCCAGTCTGACCACAGTGCTCTTTGCTGACACCTCTGTCCATGTCAGGAACTGTCCAGAGCAGGATAGGTTTGCTATGGGGATTTGCTCCTACTATGGACAGTTCTTGACATGGACAGAGGTGTCAGCACAGAGCACTGTGGTCAGACAGAAAAGAAATTAAAAAAGAAAATAACTTCCTGTGAATCGCTAATACAGCAGCTAATCCATTCATTTCTATAGGACCAACGGAAAGACCCAAGTACAGAGTACAAAAAGAAAGAAGGGGAAAGAGGGTACATGATTAAAACCTTTAAATATGTTAAAGGATTGAATGGGTACTCCATTGGAAAAAAATGTTTCTAATCAACTGGTGCCAGATTTGTAAATTATTTATATTTAAAAATTGTCATCCTTCCAGTACTTATCAGCTGCTGTATGCTCCAGAGGAAGTTGTGTAGTTCTTTCCAATCTGACCACAGTGCTCTCTGCTGCCACCTCTGTCCGTGGCAGTAACTATCCAGAGCAGAAGCAAATCTCCATAGAAAACCTCTCCTGCTTCTGATAGTTCGTGACATGGACAGAGGTGTCAGCAGAGAGCACTGTGGTCATACTGGAAAGAACCTCACAACTTCCTGTGGAGGATACAGCAGCAGATAAGTACTGGAAGGATTAAGATTTTTAAATAGAAGTAATTTACAAATCTGTTTAACTTTGTAGCACCAGCTGATTAAAAAAAAAAAAATGTTTTCCAGTAGAGTACCCCTTTGAGCAGTGGTGAGGTTATGCTGGGAGTTGTAGTTTCACTGACCTAACTGTAGAACTGACAAGTGACTACAGCTCTGATAGGACATAGAGAGGAGAATATACAATGATATCAGTGACTACCGGTGACGTCTTCTCTATAGTGAGGAGAATACACAATGATATCAGTGATTACAGGTGACGTCTTCTCTATAGTGAGGAGAATACACAATGATATCAGTGACTACGGGTGACGTCTTCTCTATAGTGAGGAGAATACACAATAATATCAGTGACTACATTTGACGTCTTCTCTATAGTGAGGAGAATACACAATGATATCAGTGACTACAGGTGATGTCTTCTCTATAGTGAGGAGAATACACAATGATATCAGTGACTACAGGTGACGTCTTCTCTATAGTGAGGAGAATACACAATGATATCAGTGACTACAGGTGACGTCTTCTCTATAGTGAGGAGAATACACAATGATATCAGTGACTACAGGTGACGTCTTCTCTATAGTCTTCCCTCATCTAATTCAGATGGTACATACCGCCAGGACTTGTTCCAGCTAAAACTTGCTTCAGCGCATTCTCATCCTCTATATGAAAACAATTATTATTATAAACCTGACAGACACTGTATCCTCTAAATATAATACTACTATACACTACACTCTTTGATTACAAACCTTCCATACACCATACCCACTGAATATAATACTACCACACACTGTACATTCTGAATATAATACCAACACATACTGAACCCTCTGAATATAAATCTGCCACATACTGTACCCCTGAATATAATACCGCCACACACCGTACCCACTGAACATAATACTACCACATACTGTACCCTCTGAATATAATACTACCACAAACTGCGCCCTCTGAATATAATACTACCACAAACTGCACCCTCTGAATATAAATCTGCCACATACTGTACCCTCTGAATTTAAATCTGCCACATACTGTACCCTCTGAATATAAATCTGCCACATACTGTACCCCTGAATATAAATCTGCCACATACTGTACCCCTGAATATAATACCGCCACATACTGTATCCTCTGAATATAATACTACCACCCACTGCGCCCTCTGCAAACTACAGTAAATTCAACTCGTCACAAACTTCTCTGCTTGGCAGTTGATGACTTTTCCTGCACAAATTAGTTCAGCTTTCCTGTGCTCCCGTGGGCTGGAAAAGGTGGATACAGTCCTAGGAGACTCTTTCCTAGGAATGTACCCACCTTTTTCAGCCCACCGGAGCACCTGAAAGCTGAACTAATTTAACCCAGGATAAGTCATCAACTGCCGAGCCAAGAAGTTCGTGACGAATCGAATTTACTATAAGTTCGCTCATCTCTAATAATACTACCACAAACTGCGCCCTCTGAATATAATACTACCACAAACTGCGCCCTCTGAATATAATACTACCACAAACTGCGCCCTCTGAATATAATACTATCACAAACTGCGCCCTCTGAATATAATACTACCACAAACTGCACACTCTGAATATAACGTTGCCATACAGTGCACCCTCTGAATATAATACCACAACCGCAGTAACACCCCTCAACATCCGTTAGCTGATGCTATTACCACGGGAGGTGGGTATTGGTGGTGTTGCTAGTGGATGATGGGGGTGCTACTACTGGGGGGGTGTTGCTGGAGGATGATGAGGGTGCTACTGGCCATCCCCCCTGGCAGTATCACCCCCATCATCCATCCGCAGAATCATCCTCCTGGCAGGAGCACCTCCATCATCCACCATCAGGATCTGCTGATGGAGGTGCTGCCGGGGGGGGGGGGGGGGGTGTTGCTGGTGGATGATGAGGGTGCTACTGCCAGGGGGGGAGCATTAGGTAGGCAGCAGTTCCCCCACATTAGATAGGTCGCAGTTTCCCCACATTAGGTAGCATCTATTCCCCATATTAGGCAGCATAGATTCCCCACATTTGTTACCAGTTCCCCCACATTAGGTAGGTACCAGTTACCCCACATTAGGTAGCAATTTCCCCACATTAGGTAGCAATTTCCCCACATTAGGTAGCACAGATTCCCCACATTAGGTAGCAATTTCTCCACATTAGGTAGCACAGATTCCCCACATTCGGTAGCATAGACTCCCCACATTTGGTAGACTCTCCACATTAAGGTAGCATAGACTCCGCACATTTGGTAGTAGTTTCCCCACATTAGGCCGCAGGTTCCCTTGCAGGTTCCCCACAATGGGTCAAAGTCTCCCCACAATAGATTCATGGTTATACCCCCCCCCCCCCCCACACACACACACACACACAAAAAAAACACATACAACACAGAGAGACAAACACACTCACAGACAGAACCACACACACAGAGTCACACACACACAGAGTCACACACACAGTCACACACACACAGAGTCACACACACACACTCAGAGAGTCACACAAACACACACAGTCACATACACACACACAGTCACATACACACAGTCACATACACACAGTCACACACACACAAGCATAGATAGAGACAGACAGACAGAGAGACTGACATACACACTCACCCATCCAGCGCAGCGCTCCTTCTCACCGGGCGCCGTGCGAGTGACGTAACTGATGTCCTCCTGTGCGGCCATGCGGTGTGACGTCAGGCCGGCGCAGACGTGGGAGCGGAGGCCGGGCACAGTGCTGGTGAAGGTGAGGGGGGGGGTGTGATGATGGACGGGCGCACAGTGAAGGTGAAAGAGGGGGGTTGCTGACGGACGGTCGCACCGCACACACAGCGCAGGGGGGGGGGGGTGCTGATGGATGGGAGGCCGGTCGGGCACAAATGGGGGGTGTCTGTGTAGCTGGGGAGGGGGCTGCGGAGCATCTTGGTGTCACCCCATTAGGTTGGTGTCACCCGGTGCGGGCCGCACCCCCCGCACCCGGGTCGCAACGCCACTGGTGGGAGACTATTATTAGGGGGAGAGACAGGGCGATCTGTCACAAAGATCTGGATCGCCGAACAGTGTGTTGTCTACCTGGCACTCGAGTTCCGCACATCGGGTTGACAGTTTGCTTGGTGGGGTGAAGCAGTCATGGTACATATCAGCACCAATGACTAAGAGGTAGGTGGAGTGTCCTTAAAAATTATTTCAGGGACTTAAACCGCAAGCTTAAGGCAAGGACCTCCAAGGTAATATTTTCTGAAATATTACCTGTACATTGAGCCACACTAGAGAGGCAAAAGGAGATCAGGGAGGTAAACAAGTGACTCAGAAGCTGGTGTAGGAAGGAAGGGTTTGGGTTCATGGAGAACTGGGCTGACTTCTCTGTCAGATACCGGCTCTACCGTAGGGATGGGCTGCACCTAGGGTTGCCACCCTGCCGGTATTTTACTGGCACAGCCGGTATTTTCATCTACATTCTGGGCTGTGCCGGTAAGTTTGGATGAAAAATACCGGCCATGCAATGGCCGGTATTTTTTATTCACTGACAGGGGCGGACTGAGCAGCATCCCCAGAAGAGCACTTCTTTCATGACCGGCAACTAAATTTTGCCTGTGACCTGCAGGCTGCCGCACTACAGTTTCAGCCCCCGACACAAAGCCCACTGACTGTCCGGCCGTACAATGCCCAGGTCTGACACCACCAGCCTGTGACAGGGAGAGCTCCGTGCGATGACAGGAAGAGATTGTACAGTGCTGGGGAGGGGGCGTGACCTCCTGTCTCCCCCTCCCCCTCCTTCCCTCTGCCGTGCAGTCTTACAACCCTCCATAGGCAGAGCAGGGAGGGGAGAGGAGGAGAGGCCGTGTATCCTGTCTCCCTCTGCAGCGCAGGGCGGGTGAGTGTCTGTGTATATATGTGTCTGTGTTTACATGTGTCTGTGCATGTGTCTCTGTGTGTCTGTGTATATGTGTGTCTGTGTATATATGTGTGTGTGTATATAGGTGTGTGTGTATATATGTGTGTGTGTGGGGGGGGGGAGCTGCCTAATCTGGGGGACAACTATGCTCGTAATCTGGGGGACAACTATACTGATCTGGGGGACAACTATACTGATCTGGGGGACAACTATACTGATCTGGGGGACAACTATACTGATCTGGGGGAAAACTATGCTCCTAATCTGGGGGACAACTATACTGATCTGGGGGACAACTATACTGATCTGGGGGACAACTATACTGATCTGGGGGAAAACAATGCTCGTAATCTGGGGGACAACTATACTGATCTGGGGGACAACTATACTGATTTGTGGGGAAAACTATGCTCCTAATCTGGGGGACAACTATGCTGATCTGGGGGACAACTATACTGATCTGGGGGACAACTATGCTGATCTGGGGGACAACTATACTGATCTGGGGGACAACTATGCTCCTAATGTGGGGGACAACTATGCTGCCTAATCTGGGTTACATCTATGCTGCCTAATCTGGGTTACATCTATGCTGCCTAATCTGGGTTACATCTATGCTGCCTAATCTGGGGGACATCTATGCTGCCTAATCTGGGTTACATCTATGCTGCCTAATCTGGGGGACATCTATGCTGCCTAATCTGGGTTACATCTATGCTGCCTAATCTGGGGGACAACTATGCTGCCTAATCTGGGGGACATCTATGCTGCCTAATCTGGGGGACAACTATGCTGCCTAATCTGGGGGACAACTGTGCTCCTAATCTGGGGGACAACTATGCTGCCTAATCTGGGGAAAAACTACCCGGCCCTCCACAATATTTTTAGTTTCTCATGTGGCCCCATGGGATAAATAATTGCCCACCCCATTCCTCCTCAACCCCGGACATTCCTTAACCTGGAGCCGCCCGGGTAAAGGAGAAAGTGAAGACAAGAGACTGGTGAGACCTCTCTGCAAATTTGTGTATTTAATGCAGTGTTTCCCAACCAGGGTGCCTCCAGCTGTTGCAAAACTATTACTCCCAGCATGCCCAGACAGCCTTTTTGTCTGATTAGCCTGTTTATCTGACGTTGCGCAGGGGGACGTCACTCGCCATCAGAGAGAGCCAGCGTTGCTGTCGCGCACCACCACTGCCGCCGATGCTGGCATAAATAGGGTTTTGGTAGGTATTCTCTAAATGTAAATTTTTTGTGCGATATAGGAAAATTACCCCCCCATATATATTGTATCCCTCCAATTTCCCTATGCCATTTCTTAAACCCCCCTCCCATCCCCGTGCCATTTCTTAAACCCCTGATCCCTCAGCCCCTGTGCAATCTGGCCCCTCCCCTTTTGTAGCCCCCCCCCCACATAGCCACACCCATGACCGGTATTTTTCTGAGGGAAAGGTGGCAACCCTAGCTGCACCTCAATGGGGAGGGTGCAGCTGTGCTTGGGAAGAAGATGGCAAGAAGGGTGGAGGAGTGTTTAAACTAGGGACTGGGGGGGGGGGGGAGGGAACCTACAACAGAGAGGGAGAAGATAGTGTAGATAGAGAGGGGAGACTTATTAATGCACCTGGGGGTGGAGCGGAGGAAGGGGTTAGAATAGTTAATAGGGATAGGCTTCATAGGAAAAAAAAAACATATACCTTTGAATTGCATGTTGACTAATGCCAGAAGTCTGACCAATAAAACTGGTGAACTGGAGTTGATAAAGTCTGAGGAGAATTATGACATAGTGGGTATAACAGACTCTGCTGCTGGACGATAGCTATGACTGGGCGGTCAACATACAGGGCTATAGTCTAATCAGGAAGGATCGGACAAAATGGAAAGAGGGAGGAGTTTATCTTTACGTAAAGTCCAGTCTGAAGGCCACACTGCGGGAGGATATACAGGAGGGAAATGATAATGTGGAGGCATTATGGGTAGAAATATATGGAGATAAAAAAAATTTTTGATAGGGGTCTGCTTTAACTCCTTGGGGACGGAGGGCGTATGCATACGCCCTCGCGTCCTGTCACTTAAGGACAGAGGGCGTATCCATACGCCCTCGCGTCCTGTCACTTAAGGACAGAGGGTGTATCCATACGCCCTCGGCATTTCCGATCACTGCCGCTCGCCGGGTGGTGATCGGACCGGGAAAACTGCTGATATCTATCAGCAGGCATCCCGTGGCAATGCCTAGAGGGGTCCTGAGACCCCCCCAAGTCGCCGATTGCGGCTGGTCAATTCAGACCGATCCGGGCCATTCGGGTCACTGGTGACCCGATCGCCCGGAAAATAAGAATCATCGGAGCTGTCAGAGACAGCTCCGACCTTCCTAAAGCATAGGAGCGAGGTGGCAGTGTTGCCACCCCCTCCTATCCCCTGCCATTGGTTGGTCAGGCTGACCACCAATGGCAGGAGAGGGGCAGGGGGGTTAGGGTTCATTTCCCCCACTCTGGCCACCGTTTGGAAGTCGGTACAGAGCGGGGGAACACGGGCGGCGAGGGGGGGGAACATGGCCCGACTTACCCGGACCGCGGAGGCGGCATCCACGAGCAGCGGCGGCAGCAGGAGGAGCTGCGGCCGGAAAGTGCGGCAGAGACGGCTGCAGTGAAGATCACAGTAAGTGATCTTCACTGTGGCTTTCTAAAAGCTGCAAAACTAAAACTCCCAGCATGCCCACACAGCCAAAGGCTGTCTGGGCATGCTGGGAGTTGTAGTTTTGCAACATCTGGAGGGTCACAGTTTGGAGACCACTGTGTAGTGATCTCTAAACTGTGGTCCTTCAGATGTTGCAAAACTACAACTTTCAGCATGCACTGACTGTCTGGGCATGCTGGGAGTTGTAGTTTTGAAACATCTGAAGAGGCACAGTTTGGAGACCACTATAAGGTGGTCTCCAAACTGTAGCCCTCCAGATGTTGCAAAACTACAATTCCCAGCATGGCCAGACAGTCAGGGATGCTGGGCATGTAGTTCTGCAATATCTGGCCCTTCATATGTTGCAGAACTACAACTCCCAGCATTCCTGGACAATCTGGGCATGCTTGGAGTTGTAGTTTTGCAACATCTGGAGGGCTACAGTTTGGAGACCACTACTTAGCGGTCTCCAAACTGTACTTCCCCAGTTGTTGCATAACTACAACTCCTAGCATGCCCAGACTATCCAGGCATGCTGGGAGTTTTAGTTCTGCAACATCTGAATGGCCAGATATTGCAGAACTACACACCCAGCATCCCTGACTGTCTGGCCATGCTGGGAATTGTAGTTTTGCAACAGCTGTAGGCACACTGGTTGGGAAACACTGTGCTAGAGTCTGTTTCCTAACTCAGTGATTCCAACCTGTGTGCCTCCAGCTGTTGCAAAACTACAAAACTCAGAATGCACTGACAGGCCATACATGCTGGGAGTTGTAGTTTTGCAACAGCTGGAGGCCCATTGGTTGGAATCACTGAGCTAGAGTCTGTTTCCCCATCAGTGTGCCTAGAGCTGTTGTAAAACTACAACTCCCAGCATGTATGGTCTGTCAGTGCATTCTGGGAGTTGTAGTTTTGTAAGAGCTGAAGGTTTGGGGTGCCCCCCCCCCCCCCCCCATGTGAATGTACAGGGTGCATTCACACAGGCGGGTTTACAATGGGTTTCCTTCTACAAGTTTGTGCTGCGGCAAATTTTCCGCCCCAACTCAAACTCCCAGCGGAAAACTTACTGTGAATCTCCGCCTGTGTGAATGTACCCTAAAAGCACTACACTACACTACCAAATAATAAAAAGTAAAATGCTACATATACACCCCCTCACACATCTTCTTCCCCCCCCCTAATAAAAATGAAAAAAGTCACATGCGGCAGTGTTTCCTAAAGGGAGCCTCCAGCTGTTGCAAAACCACAATTCCCAGTATTGCCGGAAAGCCATAGACTGTCCTGGCAGGCTGGGAGTCTTGCAACAGCTGGAGGCACCCTGTTTAGGAAACACTGCTGTAGGGTTTTACTGTAGGTAACCGGGTCACCCTCTATTGCAAATTCCTTATTTAGGCCTCAAATGCGCATGGTGCTCTCTCACTTCAGAGCCCTGTCGTATTTCAAGGCAACAGTTTAGGGCCACATATGAAATTGCACTACAAATTTTGGGGCGATTTTTCTCCTTTTACCCCTTATGAAAAGGTAAAGTTTGGGGCTACACCAGCATGTTAGTGTAAAAAAATGTAAAATTTTTACACTAACATGCTGGTGTTGCCCCATACTTTTCATTCTCACAAGATGTAAAAGGAGAAAATGACCCCCAAAATTTGTAGCACAATTTCTTCTGAGTACAGAAATACCCTATATGTGTACGTAAAATGCTCTGCGGATGAACTACATGGCTCAGAAGTGAGAGAGCACCATGAACATTTGAGGCCTAAATTGGTGATTTGCACAGGGGTGGCTGATCATTACAGCGGTTCTGACATGAACGCAAAGAAAAAACACCCACATGTGACCCCATTTTGGAAACTACACCCCTCACGGAACATAACAAGGGGTATAGTGAGCCTTAACACCCTTCAGGTCTTTGACAAATTTTCGTTAAAGTTGGACATGAAAATTTAAAATGTGTTTTTTTCCCCCTGAAATGCTGGCATTACCCCAATTTTTTCATTTTCGTAAGGGGTAATAGGAAAAAAAAGCCCCACAAAATTTGTAACCCCATTTCTTCTGAGTATATAAATACCCCATATGAGGAAGTAAAGTGCTCTGCGGGCGAACTACCATGCTCAGAAGAGAAGGAGCGCCATTGGGCTTTTTGAGAGAGAATTAGGCTGAAATTGAAGGCTATGTGTGTTTACAAAGCCCCCATGGTGCCAGAACAGTGGACCCCCTCCACATGTGACCCAATTTTGGAAACTACACCCCTCACAGAATGTAACAATGGGTACAGTGAGCATTTACGCCCCACAGGTGTCTGACAGATTTTTTAACAGTCGTCCGTAAAAATGAAAAATTTAATTTTTCATTTGCACAGCCCACTGTTCCAAAGATCTGTCAAATGCCAGTGGGGTATAAATGCTCACTGCACCCATTATTAAGTTCTGTGAGGGGTTTAGTTTCCAAAATTGTATGCCATGTGTTTTTTTTTTACTGTTCTGGCATCATGGGGGCTTCCTAAATGCGACATGCCCTCAAAAACCATTTCAGCAAAATTCGCTCTCCAAAAGCCCAATGTTGCTCCTTCCCTTCTGAGACCTCTAGTGCACCCACAGATCACTTTACAGACACATATGAGGTATTTCCTTACTCGAGAGAAATGGGGTTTCAAATTTTGTGGGGCATTTTCTCCTATTACTCCTTGTGAAAATGAAAAGTTTTGGGTAACACCAGCATTTCAGTGTTAAAAATCAAATTTTTCATTTTCACGTCCCACTTTAACGAAAGCTCGTCAATCACCTGTGGGGTGTTAAGGCTCACTGTACCCCTTGCTACGTTCTTTGAGGGGTGTAGTTTCCAAAATAGTATGCCATGTGGGTAATTTGTGCTGTTCTGGCACCATAGGGGCTTCCTAAATGCCACATGCCCGCCAAAAACCATTTCAGCAAAATTTGCTTTCCTAAAGCCAAATGTGACTCCTTCTCTTCTGAGCATTGTAGTTTGCCCCCAGAGCATTTTACGCCCTAACATGGGGTATTTCCATACTCAGAAAAGATGGGGTTACAAATTTTGGGGGGCATTTTCTCCCATTACCCTTTGTAAAAATTGTAAATTTGGGGGGAAAAACTGCCCTTTATTGAAAAAAAATTTTTTTTCATTTACATATCCGACTTTAACGAAAAGTCGTCAAACACCTGTGGGGTGTTAAGGCTCACTGGAACCCTTGTTACGTGCCTTGAGGGGCGTAGTTTCCAAAATAGTATGCCATGTGTTTTTTTTTTTGCTGTTCTGGCACATAGGGGCTTCCTAAATGTGACATGCCCCTCAAAAACCATTTCAGAAAAATTCACTCTCCAAAATCCCATTGTTGCTCCTTCCCTTCTGTGCCCTCCGAACACTTGACATACACATATGAGGTATTTCCTTACTCGAGAGAAATTGGGTTACAAATTTTGGGGGGCTTTTTCTCTTTTACCCCTTGTAAAAATTCAAAAACTGGGTCTACAAGAACATGCGAGTGTAAAAAATGAAGATTTTGAATTTTCTCCTTCACTTTGCTGCTATTCCTGTGAAACACCTAAAAGGTTAACAAACTTGTTCTGAATGTCATTTTGAATACTTTGAGGGGTGCAGTTTTTATAATGGGGTAATTTATGTGGTATTTCTCATATGAAGGCCCTTCAAATCCACTTCAAAACTGAACTGGTCCCTAAAAAATTCCGATTTAGAAAATTTTGTGAAAAATTTTAAAATTGCTGCTGAACTTTAAAGCCCTCTGATGTCTTCCAAAAGTAAAAACATGTCAACTTTATGATGCAAACATTAAGTAGACATATTGTATTTGTGAATAAATATATAATTTATTTGGGATGTTTGTTTTCCTTAAAAGCAGAGAGCTTCAAAGTTTGAAAAATGCAAAATTTTCTATTTTTTCATCAAATTTTGGAATTTTTCACCAAGAAATGATGCAAGTATTGACAAAAATTTACCACTAAAATTAAGTAGAATATGTCACGAAAAAAACTATCTCAGAATCAGAATGAAAGGTAAAAGCATCCCAGAGTTATTAATGCTTAAAGTGACAGTGGTCAGAATTGCAAAAAATGCTCCCGTCCTTAGGGTTATAATGGGCTCGGTCCCCAAGGAGTGCTGTTGTTGCCACCAAACATAATGGAAGAGGCAGAAGATCAATTACTGAGGCAAATAAGGCAGCAAATCTGAATGAGGTGATAATAATGGGGAACTTTAAATATCCTGATTAGAGATGAGCAAACTTGAAAAATTCAATTTGGCCAATTAGCCGAAATATTTGTTTCGGTTTTAATTTATTTGCGGCAAATCTGTATTAAAAACAGCTATTTCTGGCCTACAGAGAGCCTCAATAGGGGTGTAGAGCACTTTGCCTTGTCCTAACACGCATAAGGAGTGTGCTGTGTTAGTGAAATAATACTGTTATTCAGTATGACATGCAGATTACAGGCATTGCTATTAGAATCACTGCTGCAGAACATCGATGTGGCAGCAGGGAGACAATATTGTGTCAAAATTGAAGAGAATGAAGAGATTTTTTATTTAATTTAATTTGAATTTATTTACATTTTTGGAGTACCCATTCTGGTGAGCATCGAGCTGGCGGTCCTCTGCCAAACGAGATACCACCTGTTCCAGGCCCTGCCTTTCAGCACCCCTCTGACTATGAAAGTGCGAATGTTTCATTTAACCTCTTCAGGACACATGTCGTACTGGTACATCACGGGACCATGGCACTTAACCCCTTAAGGACTCAGGGTTTTTCCGTTTTTGCACTTTCGTTTTTTCCTCCTTACCTTTTAAAAATCATAACCCTTTCAATTTTCCACCTAAAAATCCATATTATGGCTTATTTTTTGCGTCGTCAATTCTACTTTGCAGTGACATTAGTCATTTTACCCAAAAAATGCACGGCGAAACGGAAAAAAATCATTGTGCGACAAAATCGAAAAAAATACGCCATTTTGTAACTTTTGGGGGCTTCCGTTTCTACACACTGCATATTTCGGTAAAAATTACACCTTATCATTATTCTGTAGGTCCATACGGTTAAAATGATACCCTACTTATATAGGTTTGATTTTGTCGCACTTCTGGAAAAAATCATAACTACATGCAGGAAAATTTATACGTTTAAAAATGTCATCTTCTGACCCCTATAACTTTTTTATTTTTCCATGTACAGGGCGGTATGGGGACTCATTTTTTGCGCCGTGATCTGAAGTTTTTATCGGTATGATTTTTGTTTTAATCGAACTTTTTGATCACTTTTTATTCATTTTTTTAATGGTATAAAAAATGACCAAAATACGCTTTTTTGGACTTGGAATTTTTTTGCGCATACGCCATTGACCGTGCGGTTTAATTAATGATATATTTTTATAGTTCGGACATTTACACACGCGGCGATACCACATATGTTTATTTATTTTTTTTTACACTGTTTTATTGTTTTTTATGGGAAAAGGGGGGTGATTCAAACTTTTATTAGGGAAGGGGTTAAATGACCTTTATTAACACTTTTTTTTTACTTTTTTTTTGCAGTGTTATAGGTCCCATAGGGACCTATAACACTGCACACACTGATCTCCTATGCTGATCACTGGCGTTTATTAACACGCCTGTGATCAGCATTATCGGCGCTTGACTGCTCCTGCCTGGATCTCAGGCACGGAGCAGTCATTCGTCGATCGGACACCGAGGAGGCAGGTAAGGGCCCTCCCGGTGTCCGATCAGCTGTTCGGGACGCCGCGATTTCACCGCGGCGGTCCCGAACAGCCCGACTGAGCAGCCGGGTCACTTTCAGTTTCACTTTAGAAGCAGAGGTCCGCTTTGACCGCCGCTTCTAAAGGGTTAATACCGCACATCGCCGCGATCGGTGATGTGTGGTATTAGCCGCGGGTCCCGGCCGTTGATGAGCGCCGGGACCGAAGCGATATGATGCAGGATCGAGGTGCGATCCCGCTTCATATTGCCGGAGCCAGCGCAGGACGCAAATATACGTCCTGCATCGTTAAGGGGTTAAGGACCCATGACGTACATGTACGTGCGTGGGAATTCCGGTCCCTGCCGCGCAGCGGGCAGGGATCGGACCGGGGTGACTGCTGATATCGATCAGCAGGCACCCTGCGCAAATGTCCAGGGGGACCATCAGAGCCCCCCCCCTCCCATGTCGGCGAATTCTCACTTGCGATTTGCGTGATTCCGGGCCATTACGGGTCTATGGTGACCTGGTGACCCGGAAGATAAGGGAGATCGCAGTTGTCCAAGACACCCACGATCCCCCTGAAGGGATAGGAGTGAGGTGGCAGGGGTGCCGCCCCTCCTATCCCTGCTATTGGTCATATAGACGCGACGACCAATAGCAGATCGGGGGCGGGGGGTTGCTTTCGGTTTCCCCATTCTGCCCACCCACAATAGGTGGGGCAGGACGTGGAAACTGACAGGGACCGGCGCCCAAGGTCACTTACCGATCTGCGGATGCTGCGAGCGACGGTGATCGGCGCGGCGATGTGCTACAGCAGGCTTAAAAAAACACATTGGAGTAAAACACCAGCCAGTGATTACTTTTGCCTGGACTTTCACAGTATCTAGGCCCTTGATAGATTAACAGCTAAAAAAAAATAATACACTACTTAGATGTAGGTATGTGGTATGCACTTATGAGGGCAGAAAAATGTGCTACAGTACACTTAAAAAAAACTTTTTTTTTGCACAACACCAGCAGTACACAACAGTGCTGCAGCACACGAAAGCTGTGTACTAAACCCAAAATTGCACTCTGTCAAAAACTATTAGGAATGATCTGCTGGGTATTATACTATCTACGGACTAGTATAACCAGCAGATCATTTGTTGTGGAACACAGAGAGAATTGCGCTGAAAAATGATTCCTGCCTCCTCTGCTAAGGTTTATGAAGTTGAGGCAGCTTGTTGAAATGTATGAGACAACACACAGCTCTCTGCCCCTCTCTGTAATACAATGCTGTAGAAAGTGAATGGGAGGTTAATGGCCACAGCAAGAATCCTTTTCCGTGAAGAAAAGCACTGCTCTCTGTCCACCAAAACGCTGAGGTGGCTAGGAGGTGAAACTCTGCTGGTAAAAGCTTTTCTGTGTAACACACACAGGCTGTCTGTCCTATCTCTCTGCAGTGTAAAGTATGAAGTGACTAGCCAGAAAATGGCTACCGTTTATATAGGGCTGTGACATCACAGGGGTGGCTGGTTGCTGATAGGCTGCATCCTGCATGTGATTCAGGGTCATCCCGCCTACCGTCATTCCCGCCTTCCCAGAGTTTCTCGCCCCATGTCCTGACATGTGGATCTGCCATTTTACATGCCCTGGAGCCTGGACCACAGTAAATGGAGTTTATTGAACTAATTTGCGCAATAGAATCGTGGCAACATTCGTATTCGTTGCGAATCAAATTTTTCATGAAATTCATAAAGAATTCGGATTTGTCAGCTTCGATTCGCTCATCTCTAATCCTTATATAAATTGGGAGACTGAGACCTGTGAATCTCATAAAGGAAACAGGTTTCTGACTATAGCTAAAGACAATTATCTGTCCCAAATGGTGCAGTGCCTGACCAGAGGGGCGCCCTACTAGACTTAATATTAACCAACAGACCTAACAGAGCAACTAATGTGCAAGTAGAAGGATACCTAGGGAATAGTGATCATGATATAATACATTATAACATGTTCTGCAATAAGGGAATCTCGCTAGGGGCCACAAAAATAATAAACTTTAGGAAGGCAAAGTTCGATCAACTCAGAGAAGCCCTTAACAGTACAAAATAAGATAATGCCCTCAAAAACAAGAATACTGACACTAAATGGGAGACTTTTAAGAATATTTAAAATTCTCACTGTAAGATGTATATACCTTATGGGAATAAAAGGGTCAGGAATAAAAGAATACCAATGTGGATGAATAAAAATGTTAAGGGGGAACTAAATGACAAAAAGAAAGCATTTAAACTACTAAAACAGAATGGCAGTGAAGAAGCATTAAAAAGCTATAGAGAAAATTGTAAATGATATAAAAAAACAGATAAAAGCCACAAAAATAGAGACAGAAAGACTCATTGCCAAAGAGAGTAAAACTAACCCCCAAAATTGCCCTTTAAAAAAAAAGATGAAGAATAAATTATAGACGAGGATCAGGAAATAGCACATAAATTAAACAAATTCTTCTCCACTGTATTCACAGAGGAAAATGAAATGGCAGGTGAAATACAGCCAGGTGAAAGTGTGGGCCCTTTAAAAAATGATAAAGAAGAAATTATAAACGGGGATCAGGAAAAAGCTAATATATTAAACAAATTATTCTCCATTGTTTTCACCGAGGAAAATGAAATGCCAGGTGAAATACAGCGAGATAAGGCAAACTCCCCGATACAGGTCACCCTGTCTAATCCGGGAAGAAGTACAGTGTCGCCTACAAAAAATCTAAATAGACAAATCACCAGGTCCAGATGGCATTCACCCCCGTGTTCTAAAGGAATTAAGTAGGGTAATAGACAGACCTCTATTTTTAATACTCTATAGTAACAGGGACTGTTCCCCAGGACTGGCGCATGGCAAGTGTGGTGCCAATATTTAAAAAGGGGGCAAAAGGTGACCCTGGAAATTATAGGCCTGTTAGTTTAACCTCTGTTGTATGTAAACTGTTTGAGGGTTTTCTAAGAGATGCTATTTTGGAGTATCTTGATAAAAATAAATATGTGAACCCATATCAGCATGGGTTTATGAGGAATCGGTCCTGTCAAACTAACTTGATCAGCTTTTATGAGGAGGTGAGCTCCAGACTGGACCAAGGGGAATTGCTGGATGTCGTATATCTGGATTTTTCCAAAGCATTTGATATGGTGCCACATAAAAGATTGGTACATAAAATGAGAAAGATTGGGCTGGGGGAGAATGTGTGTAAGTGGTTAAGTAACTGGCTTAGTGACAGGAAACCGAGGGTGGTTATTAATGGTACTTATTCTGATTGTGTGACTGTTACTAGTGGGGTACCACAGGGGTCAGTCTTGAGTACTATTCTATTTAATATATTTATTAATGACTTTGTAGAGGGGTTTAATAGTAAAGTAGCAATCTTTGCAGATGATAATAAACTCTGTAAAGCGGTAAACACTATAGAGGACAGTGAACAAATGGATCTGGATAGGTTAGAGGTTTGGGCTGAGAAGTGGCAGATGAGGTTCAACACTGAAAAACATAAGGTTATGCACATGGGGAGGAAAAATCTGGTTGGTATTATGTATCAAATGGGAAAACACTTGGGACAACTGATGGGGAAAAGGACTTAGGAGTCTTAGTTAACAGTAAATTTAGCTGTAGTGACCAGTGTCGGGCAGCTTCTGCCAAGGCAAATAAAATCATGGGGTGCATCAATAGGGGCATAGATGTTCAGGACAAGGAAATAATTCTACCGCTTTACAAATCACTAGTCAGACCACACATAGAATACTGTGAACAGTACTGGGCACCAGTGTACAAGAAAGATATAGTGGAGCTGGAGAGGTTTCAAAGACGGACAACCAGAGTAATACGGGGAATGGGAGGACTACAGTACCCAGAAAGATTATCAGAATTAGAGTTATTTAGTTTAGAAAAAAGAAAGCTTAGGGGCAACATAATAACTATGTATAAATATATCAGGGGACCGTACAGAGATCTCTCCCATGATCTATTTATACCCAGGACTGTATCTATAACAAGGGGGCATCCTCTACATCTTGAGGAAAGAAGGTTTCTACACCAGCACAAACGGTGGTTCTTTACTGTAAGAACAGTGAGACTGTGGAATTCTCTCCCGGAGGAGGTGGTCATGGTGAAGTTCAAAAGGGGTCTGGATGCATTTTTGGAGAGTAATAACATTTTTGGTTATGTATACTAGATTCATAGTTACAGCTTTGATCCAGGGATTTATTCTGACTGCCATATTTGGAGTTGGGAAGGAATTTTTACCTCTAGTATGCAGGTTTTTTGCCTTCCTCTGGATCAACTCAACTCAATAGGGACTTATTAGGGTTACTTAGGGAACTTGGTGGACTTATGAACTATGTTACTATGATACTAAGTGACTCGGTGTCCCATGACCCATTTTTGGAAAAAATACCCCAAGAGGTGTTATCAGGGGTATTATGTGAAGGTTTTTTTGGGGGGTGTGGTTAAATTTGGAAAACAATGTACCGTGGACAGGTACATTGTGGTAAAAAAAAAAAGGGGGGAAATTAAAATTGGGATTACAAGAGGATAATAAGAGGATTATTATCTAAACTCCCAGAATCTAAAGTCTTTGAATCTCAAGTCACGCTTAAACTCTTGAGGACGAACGGCGTACCTGTACATCCTTATCCCACTCCCCTTTTATGACGCGTATTCAGGAGCCGAGCGCGGGTAATAGCGGGTGGTCTCGGGGGCTGTCTTCTGCGGAAACCTGTGCCTAATGCCGGACATCACATCAAAATTGATCGCAGCATCTAAAATGCTAAAAAGGAAAAAAAAAAAGGCTTCCCCTGAGCTGGTGTCCCGATCAGCTGAGAGGATGGCTGATACCTACCTCCTCGCTGTCAAATCTGTTCCTCGATACTCCAGTCAGTCATGGCAGGCTGGAGCAGTCGAGCACAGATAACACAGACCGCCTTGTGTGTAAATGTACAAACTATAAAAATATAATGTTACTTTAACCATACGGTCAATGGCATATACGTGTAACAATACAAGACCAAAAAGAATTGCGTATTTTTGGTCACTTTGTATCTCCTAAACATTTTTATCAAAAAGTCCCATCAAAACAAAAATGGTATAGTTAAAAAATAGAGATCACAGCTCAAAAAATGAGCCCTCAAAAATTCCTGTATGAAAAATCTAAAATGTTATAGAGGTCAGAAGAGGACATTTTTAAACATGCAAATTTTCGTACAAAATGTTATAATTTTTAAAAGAAGTAAAACAAAATCAAACCTATATAAGTTGGGTATGGACCTACATAATAAAGATAAGGTGTCATTTTTACTGAAAATTGCACTGTGTGGAATTAAAAGCCCCTAAAAGTTACAAAATGGCATGTTTGTTTTTGTTTTTTTTCAATTTTGCCCCACAAATATATATATATTTTTTTGTTTCGCCATAGATTTTGTGGTGAAATGACTGATGTCATTACACAGTAAAATTAGTAGCGCAAAAAACAAGCCCTCAGGGAAGGAGGAAAAAACTGAACCCCTTGACCCCTTAAGGACACATGACGTACTGGAACGTCATGTGTCCACTCCCAATCTATAACGCTTGGCCCCGCGTCATAGCGGGTCGGGCCCGGCCTCTAACAACGGCCGGGACCTGTGGCCGTTAGAGGCCGGGACCTGTGGCTAATAGCTATTAACCCTTTAGACTAACCCTTAATAGCGCTATTAACCCTTTAGACACGGAGTTCAAAGTTGAACGCCGCGTCTAAAGTGAAAGTGTGTCGGTTAGCTCAGTGGGCTGTTCGGGATAGCCGCGGCGAAATCGCGGCATCCCGAACAGCTTAAAGGACAGCAGGAGGGTCCCTACCTGCCTCCTCGCTGTCCGATCGCCGAATGACTGCTCAGTGCCTGAGATCCAGGCATGAGCAGTCAAGCGGCAGAATCATCGATCACTGGTTTCTTATGAGAAACCAGTGATCAATGTGAAAGATCAGCGTATGCAGTGTTATAGGTCCCTATGGGACCTATAACGCTGCAAAAAAAAAGTGGAAAAAAAAAGTGAATAAAGATCATTTAACCCCTTCCCTATTAAAAGTTTGAATCACCCCCCTTTTCCCATAAAAAAAAAAAACACAATGTAAATAAAAATAAAAATAAACATATATGGTATCGCCACATGCGGAAATGCCCGAATTATAAAAATACATCGTTAATTAAACCGCACGGTCAATGACATGCGCGCAAAAAATTCCAAAGTCCAAAATAGTGCATTTTTGGTCACTTTTTATATCATGAAAAAATGAATAAAAAGCAATCAATAAGTCCTATGAATGCAAAAATGGTACCGTTAAAAACTTATACGCCCCATACGCGGAAAAATAAAAAAGTTATAGTGGTCAGAAATGACAATTTTAAACGTATTAATTTTCCTGCATGAAGTTATGATTTTTTCCAGAAGTACGACAAAATCAAACCTATATAAGTAGGGTATCATTTTAATCGTTTGGACCTACAGAATAAAGATAAGGTATCATTTTTACCGAAAAATGGACTACGTAGAAACGGAAGCCCCCAAAAGTTACAAAACTGCGTTGTTTTTTCTCAATTTAGTCTCACAATGATTTTTTTTCCGTTTCACCGTAGATTTTTGGGCAAAATGACTGACGTCATTACAAAGTAGAATTGGTGGCGCAAAAAAATAAACCATCATATGGATTTTTAGGTGCAAAATTGAAAGAGTTATGATTTTTTAAAGGCAAGGAGCAAAAAACGAAAATGCAAAAACGGAAAAACCCCCGGTCCTTAACCTGTTGGGGACGAAGGGCGTATGCATACGCCCTTGCGTCCTGGTACTTAAGGACGACGGGCATATCCATACGCCCGTGGGAATTTCGGTCCCCGCCGTGCGCCAGGCGGGGACCGGGCCGGGGTGACTGCTGATATCTATCAGCAGGCACCCCGTGCAAATGCCCAGGGGAGTCATTAGACCCCCCCCATGTCGGCGATCGGCGCAAATCGCAAGTGAATTCACACTTGCGATTTGCGCCGATTCCGGGTCATTACGGGTCTATGGTGACCCGATATAGAAGGGGGATCGCGGATGTCTAAGACTCCCACGATCCCCCTGTAGCGATAGGAGTGAGGTGGCACAGGTGCCACCCCTCCTATCCCTGCTATTGGTGGTCTAGACGCGACCACCAATAGCAGATCAGGGGCGGAGGGGTTTACTTTCGTTTTCCCCCGTCCTGCCCTCCCACAATAGGCAGAGCAGAACGGGGAAAATGAAGAGGACCGGGCGCCGACGTCCACTTACCCCTCCGGAGGCAGCGGAGAGACGGGGATCGGCGGGCGGCGACTGAGATCTGCGGCGGCGGGCGGCAGAAGAGGACGGCTCCCGGATGCGACGGAAGCCGGTGAGTAGTTGCATAGCAACATCTAGAGGGCTACAGTCTGAGACCACTATAGTGGTCTCTAGACTGTAGTTCTCCAGATGTTGCAAAACTACAACTCCCAGCATGCCCAGACAGCTTTTTGCTATGTGGGCATGCTGGAATTTGTAGTTTTGCAACAGCTGGAGGTCTGCAGTTTAGAGACCACTGCACAGTGATCTCTATACTGCCCTCTAGATCTTGCAAAACTACAACTCCTAGCATGCCCACACAGCTGTTTGCTGTCTGGGCATGCTGGGAGTTGTAGTTTTGCAACATCTGGAGGTCCACAGTTTGGAGATCACTGTTCAGTGGTCTCTAAATTGTAGCACTCCAGATGTTGCAAAACTACAAATTCCAGCATGCCCACACAGAAAACAGCTGTCTCGGCATGCTGGGAGTTGTAGTTGCGTACCTCCAGCTGTTGCATAACTACATCTCCCAGCATGCCCTTCTGTGATCAGTCATGCTGGGAATTGTAGTTTTGCAACAGCTGGAGGCACACTGGTTGTAAAATACTGAGTTAGGTAACAGAACCTAACTGAAGGTTTTCCAACCAGTGTGCCTCCAGCTGTTGCAAAACTACAACTCCCAGCATGTACTGACAGGCCGTGCATGCTGGGAGTTGTAGTTTTGCAACAGCTGGAGGCTCACTGGTTGGAAAATACTGAGTTAGGTAACAGAACCTAACTGAAGGTTTTCCAACCAGTGTGCCTCCAGCTGTTGCAAAACTACAACTCCCAGCATGTACTGACAGACCGTGCATGCTGGGAGTTGCAGTTTTGAAACAGCTGGAGGTTCCCCTCCATGAGAATGTACAGGGTACATTCACACGGGCGGGTTTACAGCAAGTTTCCTGCTTCAAGTATGAGCTGCGACAAATTTTTGCCGCAGCGCAAATTCCTAGCGGGAAACTCACCGTAACCCGCCAGTGTGAATGTACCCTAAAAACACTACACTAACACCTAATAAAGAGTAAAAAAAACTACATATACACGCCCTTACACTGTCCGTCCCCCCCCCCTCCCCCCAATAAAAATGAAAAACGTATTGTACGGCAGTGTTTCCAAAACGGAGCCTCCAGCTGTTGCAAAACAACAACTCCCAGCATTTCCGGACAGCCACTGACTGTCCAGGCATGCTGGGAGTTTAGCGACAGCTGGAGGCACCCTGTTTGGGAATCACTGGCGTAGAATACCCCTATGTCCACCCCTATGCAATCCCTAATTTAGTCCTCAAATGCGCATGGTGCTCTCTCACTTTGGAGCCCTGTCGTATTTCAAGGAAACAGTTTAGGGCCACATATGGGGTATCGCCGAACTCGGGAGAAATTGCACTACACATTTTGGGGGGCTTGTTCTCCTTTTACCCCTTATGAAAAGGAAAAGTTGGGGTCTACACCAGCCTGTTAGTGTAAAAAAAAAAAAATTTACACTAACATGTTGGTGTTGCCCTTTACTTTTTATTTTCACAAGAGGTAAAAGGAAAAATTTGTAACGCAATTTCTCCTGAGTATGGAGATTCCCCTATATGTGGGTAAACATATATGGTATCGCCACATGCGGAAATGCCCGAATTATAAAAATACATCGTTAATTAAACCGCACGGTCAATGGCATGCGCGCAAAAAATTCCAAAGTCCAAAATAGTGCATTTTTGGTCACTTTTTATATCATGAAAAAATGAATAAAAAGCAATCAATAAGTCCTATGAATGCAAAAATGGTACCGTTAAAAACTTATACGCCCCATACGCGGAAAAATAAAAAAGTTATAGTGGTCAGAAATGACAATTTTAAACGTATTAATTTTCCTGCATGAAGTTATGATTTTTTCCAGAAGTACGACAAAATCAAACCTATATAAGTAGGGTATCATTTTAATCGTTTGGACCTACAGAATAAAGATAAGGTATCATTTTTACCGAAAAATGGACTACGTAGAAACGGAAGCCCCCAAAAGTTACAAAACTGCGTTGTTTTTTCTCAATTTAGTCTCACAATGATTTTTTTTCCGTTTCACCGTAGACTTTTGGGCAAAATGACTGACGTCATTACAAAGTAGAATTGGTGGCGCAAAAAAATAAACCATCATATGGATTTTTAGGTGCAAAATTGAAAGAGTTATGATTTTTTAAAGGCAAGGAGCAAAAACGAAAATGCAAAAACGGAAAACCCCCCGGTCCTTAACCTGTTGGGGACGAAGGGCGTATGCATACGCCCTTGCGTCCTGGTACTTAAGGACGAAGGGCATATCCATACGCCCGTGGAAATTTCGGTCCCCGCCGTGCGCCAGGCGGGGACCGGGCCGGGGTGACTGCTGATATCTATCAGCAGGCACCCCGTGCAAATGCCCAGGGGAGTCATTAGACCCCCCCCATGTCGGCGATCGGCGCAAATCGCAAGTGAATTCACACTTGCGATTTGCGCCGATTCCGGGTCATTACGGGTCTATGGTGACCCGATATAGAAGGGGGATCGCGGATGTCTAAGACTCCCACGATCCCCCTGTAGCGATAGGAGTGAGGTGGCACAGGTGCCACCCCTCCTATCCCTGCTATTGGTGGTCTAGACGCGACCACCAATAGCAGATCAGGGGCGGAGGGGTTTACTTTCGTTTTCCCCGTCCTGCCCTCCCACAATAGGCAGAGCAGAACGGGGAAAATGAAGAGGACCGGGCGCCGACGTCCACTTACCCCTCCGGAGGCAGCGGAGAGACGGGGATCGGCGGGCGGCGACTGAGATCTGCGGCGGCGGGCGGCAGAAGAGGACGGCTCCCGGATGCGACGGAAGCCGGTGAGTAGTTGCATAGCAACATCTAGAGGGCTACAGTCTGAGACCACTATAGTGGTCTCTAGACTGTAGTTCTCCAGATGTTGCAAAACTACAACTCCCAGCATGCCCAGACAGCTTTTTGCTATGTGGGCATGCTGGAATTTGTAGTTTTGCAACAGCTGGAGGTCTGCAGTTTAGAGACCACTGCACAGTGATCTCTATACTGCCCTCTAGATCTTGCAAAACTACAACTCCTAGCATGCCCACACAGCTGTTTGCTGTCTGGGCATGCTGGGAGTTGTAGTTTTGCAACATCTGGAGGTCCACAGTTTGGAGATCACTGTTCAGTGGTCTCTAAATTGTAGCACTCCAGATGTTGCAAAACTACAAATTCCAGCATGCCCACACAGAAAACAGCTGTCTCGGCATGCTGGGAGTTGTAGTTGCGTACCTCCAGCTGTTGCATAACTACATCTCCCAGCATGCCCTTCTGTGATCAGTCATGCTGGGAATTGTAGTTTTGCAACAGCTGGAGGCACACTGGTTGTAAAATACTGAGTTAGGTAACAGAACCTAACTGAAGGTTTTCCAACCAGTGTGCCTCCAGCTGTTGCAAAACTACAACTCCCAGCATGTACTGACAGGCCGTGCATGCTGGGAGTTGTAGTTTTGCAACAGCTGGAGGCTCACTGGTTGGAAAATACTGAGTTAGGTAACAGAACCTAACTGAAGGTTTTCCAACCAGTGTGCCTCCAGCTGTTGCAAAACTACAACTCCCAGCATGTACTGACAGACCGTGCATGCTGGGAGTTGCAGTTTTGAAACAGCTGGAGGTTCCCCTCCATGAGAATGTACAGGGTACATTCACACGGGCGGGTTTACAGCAAGTTTCCTGCTTCAAGTATGAGCTGCGACAAATTTTTGCCGCAGCGCAAATTCCTAGCGGGAAACTCACCGTAACCCGCCAGTGTGAATGTACCCTAAAAACACTACACTAACACCTAATAAAGAGTAAAAAAAACTACATATACACCCCCTTACACTGTCCGTCCCCCCCCCCCTCCCCCCAATAAAAATGAAAAACGTATTGTACGGCAGTGTTTCCAAAACGGAGCCTCCAGCTGTTGCAAAACAACAACTCCCAGCATTTCCGGACAGCCACTGACTGTCCAGGCATGCTGGGAGTTTAGCGACAGCTGGAGGCACCCTGTTTGGGAATCACTGGCGTAGAATACCCCTATGTCCACCCCTATGCAATCCCTAATTTAGTCCTCAAATGCGCATGGTGCTCTCTCACTTTGGAGCCCTGTCGTATTTCAAGGAAACAGTTTAGGGCCACATATGGGGTATCGCCGAACTCGGGAGAAATTGCACTACACATTTTGGGGGGCTTGTTCTCCTTTTACCCCTTATGAAAAGGAAAAGTTGGGGTCTACACCAGCCTGTTAGTGTAAAAAAAAATAAAAATTTACACTAACATGTTGGTGTTGCCCTTTACTTTTTATTTTCACAAGAGGTAAAAGGAAAAATTTGTAACGCAATTTCTCCTGAGTATGGAGATTCCCCTATATGTGGGTGTAAAATGTTCTGCGTGCGCACAACAAGGCTCAGGAGTGAGAGCGCACCATGTACATTTGAGGCCTAAATTGGTGATTTGCACAGGGGTGGCTGACAGCAGTTGTGACATAAACCCAAAAAAATAAATACCCACATGTGACCCCACTTTGGAAACTACACCCCTCACGGAATGTAACAAGGGGTACAGTGAGCATTTACACCCCACAGGTGTCTGACAGATTTTTGGAACAGTGATCCGTGAAAATGAAAAATGTAATTTTTTTGTTTGCACAGCCCACTGTTCCAAAGATCTGTCAAACGCCAGTAGGGTGTAAATGCTCACTGTACCCCTTATTACATTCCGTGAGGGGTGTAGTTTCCAAAATGGGGTCACATGTAGGGGGGTCCACTGTTCTGGCACCACGGGGGGCTTTGTAAATGCACATGGCCCCCGACTTCCATTCCAAACAAATTATCTCTCTAAAAGCTCAATGGCGCTCCTTCTTATCTGAGCGTTGTAGTTCGCTAGCAGTGCACTTGACGTCCAAACATGGGGTATTTCCATACTCAGAAGAAATGGGGTTACAAATTTTGGGGGGCATTTTCTCCTATTACCCTTTGTAAAAAAGTAAAATTTGGGGAAAAAACAGCATTTTAGTGGAAAAATATTTTTTTTCATTTACACATCCGACTTTAACAAAAAGTTGTCAAACACCTGTGGGCTGTTAAGGCTCACTGTACCCCTTGTTACGTTCCCTGAGGGGTGTCGTTTCCATAATAGTGTGCGATGTGTGTTTTTTTGCTGTCCTGGCACCATAGGGGCTTCCTAAATGTGACATGCCCCCCAAAAACCATTTCAGAAAAACTCACTCTCCTAAATCCCATTGTTGCTCCTTCGCTTCTGAGCCCTCTAGTGCACCCGCCGAACACTTGACATACACATATGAGGTATTTTCTTACTCGAGAGAAATTGGGTTACAAATTTTGAGAGGATTTTTTTCCTTTTACCCCTTGTAAAAATTCAAAAACTGGGTCTACAAGAACATGCGAGTGTAAAAAAATGAAGATTTTGAAATTTCTCCTTCACTTTGCTGCTATTCCTGTGAAACACCTAAAGGGTTAACACACTGACTGAATGTCATTTTGAATACTTTGAGGGGTGCAGTTTTTATAATGGGGTCATTTATGGGGTATTTCTAACCAGAAGACCCTTCAAATCCACTTCAAACCTGAACTGGTCCTTGAAAAATTCCAATTTTTAAAATTTTGCGAAAAATTGGAAAATTGTTGCTGAACTTTGAAGCCCTCTGATGTCTTCCAAAAGTAAAAACTCATCAATTTTATGATGCAAACATATAGTAGACATATTGTATATGTGAATCAATATATAATTTATTTGGAATATCCATATTCCTTATCAGCAGAGAGCTTCAAAGTTAGAAAAATGCAAAATTTTCAAAATTTTCATGAAATTTTTGAATTTTTCACCAAGAAAGGATGCAAGTATCGCCGAAAATTTACCACTAACATAAAGTAGAATATGTCACGAAAAAACAATCTCGGAATAAAATTTATAAGTAAAAGCATCCCAGAGTTATTAATTCTTAAAGTGACAGTGGTCAGCCCCCAAGGGGCTAAGGGGTTAAGGACCAGGCCATTTTACACCTTAGGACCAGAGTGTTTTTTGCACATCTGACCACCATCACTTTAAGCATTAATAACTCTAAGATGCTTTTACCAAATATTCTGATTCTGAGTGTTTTTTCGTGACATATTCTACTTTATTTTAATGGTAAGTTTTCGGCGTTACTTGCATCCTTTTTTTGTGAAAAATTCCAAAATTTCATGAAATTTAGAAAATTTAGCATTTTTCTAACTTTGAAACTCTCTGCTTGTAAGGAAAATGGATATTCCAAATAAATTTAATTTTTATTCACAAATAGTGTTGCTCGCGAATATTCGCAATGCGAATATTCGTAATTACAAATATTCGTTTTTTTTTTTTTTTTTTTCCTTCACAGTACACATCACAGTGATCATCCCTCTCTGCTTCCAGCTTGTGTGGTGTAAAGAAGGCTTTAATAGTACTGTGTGAGACCGGTGTGCGAATTTTCGCATATGCGAACATTTGCATATGCTAATTCTCGCATATGTGAATTTTCGCTTATGCTAATTTTTGTATATGCTAATTTTCGCATATGTAAATTTTCGCATACGCGCATTTTCGCATATGCGAAAATAAAACGAGGATATTACGAATATGCGAATATATGACGAATATTCGTCCATATATTCGCGAATATTCGCAAATTCGAATATGGCCTATGCCGCTCAACACTATTCACAAATACAATATGTCCACTTTATGTTGGCATCATAAAACGGACATATTTTTAGTTTTTGAAAAAATTGGAGGGCTTCAAAAGTAGAGCAGCAATTTTCAAAAATGTCATGAAAATTGCAAAATCTGAAGGGACAGATGTTACAGAACTACAACTCCCAGCATGCCTGGGCAGTCTAGGCATGCTGAGAGTTGTAGTTTGGCAACATCTGGAGGGCTACAGTTTGGGCACCACTGTAACAGTCTTTAGCTGTCTGGGCATGCTGGGAGTTGCAGTTCGGCCTTCCTAGTGGTTGCCACAGTAAAAATCACTTTACTTTCAGTTTTATTTCTCCCCCCCACCGTCGATTCCCTACCTGAGCCGGGATCTCCGGTGAATATCTGCGATGATTGCCGGGCCCCACGAGTCTTCTTCTCCAGGTACCGGCCTCCATGTTCTCCCCCGTTCTGCCTGACATCCAGGCGTGGGCAGAATGGGAGGTTTCCATGGCAACCCACCGTCCTGCTCTGCCATTGGTCAGAATCAGTTCTGACCAGTGGCAGGGGATGGGAGCAGTGGCGTACCTGGAGCATTTGGCACCCTGGGCGGACCCTTTGTTTGGCACTCCCCGCCCCCACACACACCCCCTCCCTCCCCTCCCCCCAGGAGCGGACTGACAACACTCGGGGCCCCCGGACCAAAAAAAGGCAAGGGCCCCTGCTAGGCTCTGCAGCTCGTCAATCTTCTGCCATGCTCCTATTCCACCCAAACCCCACACACAATAAACTAAAATTTATATATATAAGAAACACTTTAACGTAGGTAAATTTCCATGGCCAATAATACTGGTATACAAGGAGTAAATATATACCACCACACAATAACTGGATAATACCGCCATACTGTACTGAATAAAATCACTATATTCAGACCAGTATACTATAAAGGATCTCTATACAATATAAGTGATTATATACAGGACCATATGGCGGTAGATATCAGCTGTACACAGGATGTATATACCATATAAGCGATTACAGTTACATTTTGGGACTCACAATTACGTATTTTCTGAACAGCTGCGTCCTCTTTCCTTTTCTTCTCCATCCGGATAAGACCGCCATGTGGATCTCTTAACATCTGCAGGAAAAACATGTCAGACTCTGCATATATTCAGTGCCCTCCTCTACACAATCTTCCCATCTATAGGCCCACAAACTGTAATAATGCCCTCCTTGGTGTCCTGCATAGTAAAAGGGCAGGTAGATAGGTAGCCAGGTAACCCCCTCTTTCCCATAGGTATATGCAGAGTTACACCCCCCCTATCCCATAGATATATGCAGAGTTAGACCCCCCCTCTCTTTCCCATAGGTATATGCAGAGTTACGCTACACCCCCCCCCCTTTCCCATAGGTATATGCAGAGTTACACCCCCCCTTTCCCATAGGTATATGCAGAGCTAAACCCCCCACCCACTCTTCCCCATAGGTATATGCAGAGCTACACCCCCCCCCCCCCTTTCCCATAGGTATATCTATGGCTGGGCGGTATACCGGTTCATACCGAATACCAAATTTTTTGGGCTGCACAATATGAATATTCCCCCATACCGCAATACCGGTTGGGCCCCTCCCCCTCGGGAATGTATTATCAGCCTAGCATAGCGCTGTCCCCACATCGGGGAACTAATCCTATGTTATCCGCCAGAACTGTTCTGCTCCCCCCAATTAATGATCAGCCCAGCTGTGTACTACTCACATATGTCAAGCACTGCCCTCCTCCTCTTTGTTGGGGGCTGTCGGGCGCTGGAACTCTATACTGTACGCCAGTGGTCTCCAACCTGCAGACCTCCAGATGTTGCAAAACTACAACTCCCAGCATTCCCGGACAGCCGGCGATGGAACTCTCTGTACGCCAGTGGTCTCCAACCTGCGGACCTCCAGTTGTTGCAAAACTACAACTCCCAGCATGCACGGACAGCCAAAGGCTGTCCGAGCATGCTGGGAGTTGTAGTTTTGCAACAGCTGGAGGTCCGCAGGTTTGAGACCACTGCTGTACGCTGTATACCTATGCCCGGACGGCAAAAGATACAGAAAATAAACTTAACTCACCCACGTCGGCTGCACACTGGGGACGGGAACGCCGGACAGCCGTCAGCCTATCAACGGCCAGAGCGATGCCCTGCCCTGGCCAGTGATAGGCTGATCCCACTGTTATGTATGAAGCCGGCTTCTTACATGACAGTGGGCTCAGCCTATCACTGGCAGGGGTGGGGCATCGCTCTGGCCGGTGATAGGCTGACGGCTGTCCGGCGTTCCCGTCCCCAGCGTGCGGCCGACGTGGGTGAGTTAAGTTTATTTTCTGTATCTTTTGCAGCCCGGGCATAGGTATACAGCGTACAGCAGTGGTCTCAAACCTGCGGACCTCCGGCTGTTGCAAAACTACAACTCCCAGCATGCTCGGACAGCCATTGGCTGTCCGGGCATGCTGGGAGTTGTAGTTTTGCAACAACTGGAGGTTCGCAGGTTGGAGACCACTGGCGTACAGAGAGTTCCATCGCCGGCTGTCCGGCAATGCTGGGAGTTGTAGTTTTGTAACAACTGGAGGTCCGCAGGTTGGAGATCACTGGCGTACAGTGAGTTCCATCGCCGCCGGCCCCCAACAAAGAGGAGGAGGGCAGTGCTTGACATATGTGAGTAGTACCCCGCTGGGCTGATCATTAATTGGGGGGAGCAGAACAGCGCTGGCAGGTCACATGATTTTGGGGGGGGGGGGAATACCGTTATATACCGTGGAACCGCCGTAAGTTAAAAAAATACCGTGATACACATATATGGTCATACCGCCCAGCCCTAGGTATATGCAGAGCACCCCCCCCTCTCCCCCCTTCCCTATAGGTATATGCAGAACACCCCCCTCCCCCCCTTCCCTATAGGTAAATGCAGAGCAACCCCCCCCCTCTCCCCTATAGGTAAATGCAGAGCACCCCCCTCCTCTCCCCCCCCCCCTTCCCTTTAGGTAAATGCAGAGCCCCCCCCTCTCCCCCCTTCCCTATAGTTAAATGCTGAGCACCCCCCTCCCTCTCCCCCCTTCCCTATAGGTAAATGCAGAGCACCCCCCTGGCCGAGGATGACGTAGGAGGCTGATGCTGCCTCGCTGACCCGTTGACCCACAGTCCCAGCATATCCATGTCTCACTGAGTCCCTGGAGCCCGTAGCCCGGTACCCCCAGCTGGATCCCTACTATAGCCTACAGCCTACAGCCCCCTGAATATGACTCTTTAGGAATACCATACCCCCAGTGGCTCTGTCTGGTCTCGGCTGGGAGCTCCGGCGCTGTCGGCGTTGGCGGGCACGGCTGGAGGAGGAGAGCCCTGCTTCTATTGGCTGACGCGCATCGGCTTGGTGTGGCGTGGGGCGGGAGAGTCGGCGGGATCGGAAGCGCCGGAGGGTACACGCTGAAGCTGCGCACGCCATCCCTGCTGTCTCCAGGTCGACCACCCCGCCCTATTATAGCCCGTTTTCTTCATTTTAAAGACAAGGAGACTATAACTCGCAAGGCGAGGGATTCAAGGGCCCTGGAATTTAATGGAATGCGCATTTTGTTGTTCTCTGACTATTCAATGGAGGTCCAGAAAAACAGATTTAAATTTAAGGAGGTTAAAAAAAGACTTCAGCAAATGAGGCTTGTATATGCCTTGTTATATCCGGCACGGCTGCGGGTGAAGGCTTTGGATACGATACTCTTTTTTGATAGTGCAGAGGCAGCAACTAACTGGCTTGATAATAATGAGGACCGTATTAAGCATTATCATTCTAAGACCTAGACGGCCTGCCTAGACTGTCTGTCTATGTAGTACGTAATACTGGGGCTGAGTGACATAAATTTCTCCCTCAGCAAGAGTTGCTTTGGTTAGATATTAGGGCTTGGAGTGTGGGTTAGGGGGTGGAGGCAGTGACCTCTTATGGGTGTCTTTAGAGGGTCAGGTACAGGAATAGATACCTCCCGTTCTCCAATTATGGAGAAAATAGATATGGTAAAGGGTGTTTGGGTTGTGTTAATAAAATTTATTTCAAGGTATTACATTATGGCCTGTGTACTGGTACATATTTTTTTTTTTTTTTTTTTTTCGTCTCCCCCTCTCTTATGTTACACTCACTCTTTTATCAGTACTATTAAAACCTCTCAGCTATGTCATTCTCTTTAATTAGTTGGAACACTCGAGGTCTGTTAGACAATGACAAAAGGGAAGCCGTTTTTCATTTTTTATCTACTTCTCAGGCATCAGTGTTCTGCCTTCAAGAAACACATCTAACCCCGGATCGTCTACACATTGTTGAGAAATCCTGGATTAAGGCGGCATATCATTCAACCCACACTAATCTCTCTAGAGGGGTGAGTGTTATTATCCACCGTAGGCTCCCTTTCTCATTTATTAAACAATTTGTGGACGATCAGGGCCGATATGTAGGTATTGTGTGTAATATTTATGATAGGGAATTCTTAATCCTGAATATATATATACCTCCACCATACTCATCTAACATTATGCGGAAAATTTTCTCTATTATGCTGCTACATGTCGAGGCTTTATTATTGGTGATCGGGGATTTTAACAATGTTATAGACCTATCTCTAGATAGATACTCTGCCACTCAAAATGTAGCTAATTCTAAGATCACCCCATTTGGTAACCTGGTTACAGAGGCCGGTCTGACGGACCTGTGGCGCATAAGATATCCAGTAGCCAGACAATATTCATGCTGTTCAGCTATGTATCTCTCATTGTCAAGGATTGATCTGGCCTTGGGAAATTTTCTGATTCTTCCATATATCAATGATATCTCTTATGCGCCCAGGACCCTGTCAGACCATTCCCCCCTGAAGGTAAAAATTATAGTACAAAATGAGAGCCCGGTGAGACCTATGTGGAAGCTTAACGCATATTGGCTGTCTATCTTAGAAGACACTCAGTATATAAAATTGGAGATTTCAGAATATTTCAGATTGAATAATAATACTGCATCCACTCAAATTACATGGGACGCAATGAAGGCCTATCTTCGTGGGATTCTGCTAAAGTCTATTGTCAACTATAGGCGTGTAATCTCCTCAAAAACAGATACTTTACATGACTTGGTTTGTTTAGCAGAGTCTAGATTCTCGGCAGACCCCTCTAGGCAAGCGGGGGAAGTAATGCTTAAAGCCCAAACGGAATTAAGAACTCATTTGCTGGAAGCAGCGAATAATAGGAGAATGATGAAATTACAAATAAAGTATGCAGAAGGTGAAGCGGCTGGGCATATATTAGCTAATGTGTTTAAAGCACAAGAACCCCCGCCACATATATCGTTAATAGTAGACAAAGATGGCAAGGAATGGAAGGAAAATTTGGGAATTTTAAATGTGTTTGTGGAGTTTTACTCACGGTTATATCAGTCAAGAAGTGAATATCCCTCTAGAGATATGAGGGAATTCTTTAAACAAATCAAACTCTCACAACTCTTAGGGGTAGATCGTGAATTTCTGGAGGCGGAGATTACGCTAGGAGAATTAGAACATGCAGTTAATATATTAGCAAATAATAAAGCACCTGGTATTGACGGCTTTCCCGTCGAATTATATAAGAAATATGGGGATGTCTTGCTGCCAAAACTTTTAGATCTTTTTAAACACTCCATGGATGCAGGCCTCCTCCCTGCATCAATGCGAGAAGCAATTATCGTAGTTATTTTGAAAAAAGGTAAAGATTCTGCGGATCCCGCATCTTATAGACCTATTTCCTTGCTGACAAGCGATGTAAAGATTTTAGCTAAGGTTTTGGCATTGAGACTAAACAAAATTATTGCAAAACTTATACATTCTGATCAAACAGGCTTTATCCCAACTAGATCTACATCTATAAATATTAGACGCCTTTTTTTAAGTTTACAGGTTCCTTCGGACTCCCCTGAAGACAGGGCCATATTTGCGTTGGATGCGCAGAAAGCGTTCGACTCTGTGGAATGGCCCTGCCTTTGGGCGACTCTGGAGGCTATGGGCTTTGGCCCAAAGTTTATAGCCTGGATAAGGTTGCTGTACAAAGACCCATTAGCACGCATTAGGGTAAATGGACAGACGTCTAGTAGCTTTCCATTGCATCGCGGAACGAGACAGGGTTGTCCTCTTTCCCCGTTATTGTTCGCTATTGCAATGGAGCCTCTCGCAGAATTTATTCGAGCTACGCCCGAGATAAAAGGGTTTCAGTATGGAAACTATATAAATAAAATCTCTTTATACGCAGATGACACTCTATTATATCTGAATGATATGGGCCGCTCTCTTAAAAAGGCGATAGAAATATTTACTTGTTTTAGTAAATTCTCCGGAATTAGCATAAACTGGGATAAATCCTACTTAATGCCTCTGGATAGATGGGTATCTTATATAAAGGTGGACGAGAAAGTAAGTCTAGAATGTGCGACCCAAATCAAATATCTCGGTATAGAAATATCATCCTCTGTACATGACTACGTAAAGTTAAATTTAGTACCCTTGCTCAATCGCATTAAGACGAAAAGTGCTGCATGGCGGAAATTAAATCTCTCCCCAGTTGGTAGGGTGAATCTTATTAAGATGACAGTTATGCCACAACTCCTCTATTTTTTACATAACTCTCCTGTTTGGATAAATTTCAGTCTCTTTCAGCGAATTAATATTCAATTTCGTGAGTTGATCTGGAATGGGCGTAAGCCCAAATTAAAATTAGAATATCTTTATTGCTTAAAACAGGAGGGCGGATTGGCTTTGTCTAACCCTTGGATATACTTCCTGGCAGCACAGTGCCAACACCTTAGGGGATGGGACAATATGGAGTCTTCTAATCCTAGCATGACTATGATAACAAGCACTTTGATACGTAATCATTTAATAATAGCCCTAGAAGCAGATGAATTTAAGAAAAGTAAAAACTCAGCTCTCCCAACCTTTAATTTAATACATAGAGTCTGGAATAAAGTAAAAGATATGAGAGGGTTGGGGAGAGTCAATGAGTATACTCCCTTATGGGATAATCCACAGCTTTTAGAAATTAAAAAATTACAAGGCTTTGACAACTGGAAGAGACTAGGGGTAGTATGGCTAAATGATCTGTTTAAAGCTGGCAATCTCCGTTCCTTCAGAGAGTTCCAGGAGGATTTCAATGTTCCCGCTAATGCATTCTTTCAATATCTACAGCTGCGCCATGCGGCCAGTGCGCAACAAAAATGTTTCTCTTTAATCGCAAAAAAAGACTTAGTCTTAGATGTAATACTAAAAGAGAAGAAACAGAAGGGTTTTATCTCGAAAATATATAAATTTCTTATCGCGAGTGGCAGGCCGATGCACTCGGTACCAGCCTTTATGAAATGGCAGAGGGATGCGGATATCAGTAACGAACAATGGAAAACAGTACTGAATAATATTCCCAGTCAGGCCCTTGGAGAAGGGGCGAGATTATCTCAATTATATATTGTGTATAGAGCATATAGAACCCCGGCCCTTCTTCATAAAATAGGTTACAGTAAAGATTCAAAATGCCCTCGGTGTCTTCAAGATTCCGCGGACATTATACATATGTTTTGGAGCTGCTTAGATATCAGGCGGTACTGGGAAGAAATTATTGGATATATAGGTGCTGTATGGGATATTGACCTGCCTCTGGATCTCAAAACTTGTATACTAGGGTACCTAGATAATTTAGACATTCCAGCTCATATAAAGCTGGCTATTGGGAGACTTTTGTACAATGCTAGGAAACTAATAGCACAATTGTGGAAAGATTCATCTCCTCCCAGCAAAAAACAATTTCTTAAAAAGATGGAGCAGGTGGTCGCTTGGGAGAAAGCGATTTACTTAAAGAGAGGACTAGCAGACAAATTTAGTGCGATTTGGAATAGGTGGATTATAAGACATTAACGTAATTTAGTTCCAGTATAAGAGGGTTTTCCTTTTTTTTTTTTTTTTTTCTGGCCAGTGGATATTGTAGTACCTAAATACCCTTGTTTAATTCTTTTTTCTTTTTCTCTCTCTTTTCTCGAATAATTATGTTTCGTTATATACTGATATTGTATTCTTATTTAATATTGCATATATTTATGGTTCTGTAGTCTATTATGTTGCAAAATAAAAAAAAAAAAAAAAAAAAAATGCAGAGCACCCCCCTCTCCCCCCCCTTCCCTATAGGTAAATGCAGAGCACCCCCCCCTCTCCTATAGGTAAATGCAGAGCACCCCCCCCTCTCCCCCCCTTCCCTATAGGTAAATGCAGAGCTCCCCCCCCCCTTCTCTGTAGGTATATGCAGAGAAAAAAAAAGGATGCTCACCTGATATCCCACGCAGCGATCTCCTCAGCTGCAGGGCCCGCGTCTTCTCCCCTCCACAGTACAGGTGCCGGATGAGTGACGTCACGGGCGCCTGTACTGCGTGCTGCGTGGGGGCGGAGGTCACGTCTCCTCTGTGTAGCTGCAGATGCGGCTCACACAGAGTGGACGCCTTCTCCTGTATGTGCGTGTATCGCGCATACAGGAGAATGACGTTCCGATCTCTGCCCGGCGCACGGCAGAGACCGGAAATACAACAGGACGTTCTCTAACTTCCTTGGGCATTAAATCCCAGGTAGCGGGTGCGTTAGAGAATGGGGACGTTATCCTGGGCTCAGCGCTTCCATTACTCCGCTTGTCTTTTGGAGGAATTCTGGTTTTATCGCCCTTGGAGGGAGGGGCAGTGAATAGCAGCCTCATCATTATAGCTGGGACTACTTTAAAAGCAACTGAGATAGTGAGGTGTATGAGCTGTGCAGTTTAACCCCTTGAGGACCGCACCATATTACATTTTTCCACTTAAAGGGGTACTCCGGTGGAAAATCTTTTTTTTTTTTTTTTTTTTTTTTATCAACTGGTGCCCGAAAGTTAAACAGATTTGTAAATGACTTCTATTAAAAAATCTTAATCCTTCCAGTACTTATTAGCTGCTGAATACTACATAGGAAATTCTTTTCTTTTTGGAACACAATGCTCTCTGCTGACATCATGACCACAGTGCCCTCTGCTGACATCTCTGTCCATTTTAAGAACTGTCCAGAGTAGGAGAAAATCCCCATAGCAAACATATGCTGCTCTGGACAGTTCCTAAAATGGACAGAGATGTCAGCAGAGAGCACTGGGGTCATGATGTCAGCAGAGAGCATTGTGTTCCAAAAAGAAAAGAATTTCCTATGTAGTATTCAGCAGCTAATAAGTACTGGAAGGATTAAGATTTTTTAATAGAAGTCATTTACAAATCTGTTTAACTTTCGGGCACCAGTTGATTAAAAAAAAAAAATAAATAAATAAATAAATAAAAAAAAGATTTTACACCGGAGTACCCCTTTAAGTGGAAAAATGTAATATGGCCCGGTCCTCAAGGGGTTAAACAGCACAGCTCACACACCTCACTATCTCAGTTGCTTTTAAAGTAGTCCCAGCTATAATGATGAGGCTGCTATTCACTGCCCCTCCCTCCAAGGGCGATAAAACCAGAATTCCTCCAAAAGACAAGCGGAGTAATGGAAGCGCTGAGCCCAGGAAAAGAGTAAGGATTCTTTTATTCCCACAATGCAACACGTTTTGAAGAAGTTCCGCTTCATCAGGCATAATATCCAGAGTAGGAGAAAATCCCCATAGCAAACATATGCTGCTCTGGACAGTTCCTAAAATGGACAGAGATGTCAGCAGAGAGCATAATACAGAGAGCATAATGCCTGATGAAGCGGAACTTCCGCGAAACGCGTTGCATTGTGGGAATAAAAGAATCCTTACTCTTATCCTGGTCTCAGCGCTTCCATTACTCCACTTGTCTTTTGGAGGAATTCTGGTTTTATCGTCATTGCTTGGTGCAGAGCAGCTGCAGAGACCCGCCTTCTCTTATCTTCATGTTCATTTCCATGGTTGTACTTGGATAGGAGTGCAACCTTATCTGGTAAGCGCAAATCACATTGTTGCGTTTGTCCTGTTAACCCTAAGATCTTACACTACGGAGCGCATCCCTTTGTCTTTTTCATATTCCTCCCTCCAAGGGAGCAGACTGCCAGATAGAATTGTACAACTTTGCAGCCGCAGAATGTTAAGAATTGCAGTATGTGTACTAACATTTATATTGATGAGTTATGTACCTGCACAAGGGAATTTTACTTATTTTTATATGATTAATTTGGTATGATTTAAATGCAGCAAAAAAAAAACACACATTTTGACTATAACATAATGTTTGATGAATCCTACAATCAAAAGATCACCTGCAAATACACACCCTTGCATTAAAAAGCTCGTACAGCCATTTTTTGTTTCCAGAATGCTGAGTGACAGCATTTATGGGAGTTTCAATAACAACCACAATAATCTAATCAGTAAGATGATAATGGAGCCTGTAAATTATTTCTGTAGGAAGCAAATTAACCATTAGCAGATTTGGGAAAACTGGGTAATAATCCCTGTGGGAGCTGCAGTGGCAGTAATATTGGTTGTCACCCAGGTTTCCTTAACCCCTTAACGTGGACCCCGGGAGCTGGGGACCCCGATCCCCGGCATCAATGTTGGGATCAGGGCCCCAGGAGCAGCGGTGGCGGCGGCGAGGGACTGACCTGCAGCGTGGATCAGGAGTTGGGTGAGTGACAGCCTCCTGCTGTTGCTTAGCAACAGCTCCCAGCATGCAAAAAGGGCATGCTGGGAGCTGTAGTTATGCAACAGCAGGAGGCAGACAACCACAACTCCCAGCATTCCCTTATGGGCATGCTGGGACTTATAGTTTTGCAACAGCTGGAGGCACATTTTTTCTATGGAAAAGTGTACCTTCAGCTGTTACCTTAAAAGTGTACCTTCAGCTAAAGTGCATGCTGTGAGTTGTAGTGGTGCATCTGCTGGTTGCATAACTACAACCCCAGCATGCCCGTTGGCTGTCGGTGACTGCTGAGAGTTGTAGTTTTGCAACAGCTGAAGGCACAATGGTTGTGAAACACTGAGTTAAGTCACAAACTCAGTGATACATAACCAGTGTGCCTACAGCTGTTGCAAAACGAAAACTCAGCATGTACAGTCTGTCAGCGCATGCTGGGAGTTGTAGTTTTGCAACAGCTGGATGTTCCCCCCCCCCCCACCCCCCCAATGTGAACGTACAGGGTACACTCACATGGGCGGAGGTTTACAGTAAGTATCCGGCTGCAAGTTTGAGCTGCGGCAAATTTTCTGCCGCAGCTCAAACTGCCAGCAAGAAACTGCCAGTGTGAACCCCCACCCGTGCGACTGTACCCTAAAAACACTACACTACACTAACACAAAATAAAAAGTAAAAAACACTACATATACACATACCCCTACACAGCCCCCCTCCCCAATAACAATGACATAGTCTGGTACGCCACTGTTTCCAAAACGGAGCCTCCAGCTGTTGCAAAACAACAGTATTGTCGGACAGCCGTTGACTGTCCAGGCATGCTGGGAGTTTTGCAACAGCTGGAGGCACCCTGTTTGGGAATCACTGGCGTAGAATACCCCTATGTCCACCCCTATGCAAGTCCCTAATTTAGGCCTCAAATGCGCATGGCGCTCTCACTTTGGAGCCCTGTGGGTATTTCAAGGCAACAGTTTAGGGTCACATATGGGGTATCGCCATACTCAGGAGAAATTGTGTTACAAATTTTGGGGAGTATTTTCTGCTTTTACCCTTTTAAAGTGTTACATTTTTGGGAAAACAAGCATTTTAGGTAAAAAAAAAAAAATTTTTTACATATGCAAAAGTCGTGAAACACCTGTGGGGTATAAAGGTTCACTTAACCCCTTGTTACGTTCCACGAGGGGTCTAGTTTCCAAAATGGTATGCCATGTGTTTTTTTTTTTTGCTGTCCTGGCACCATAGGGGCTTCCTAAATGCGGCATGCCCCCAGAGCAAAATTTGCTTCCAAAAAGCCAAATGTGACTACTCCTCTTCTGAGGCCTATAGTGCGCCAGCAGAGCACTTTTCACCCCCATATGGGGTGTTTTCTGAATCGGGAGAAATTGGGCTTCAAATTTTGAGGGGTATTTTCTGGTATTACATTTTAGGTAAAAATTATTATTATTTTTTTTTACATTTGGAAACACCTGTGGGATATTAAGGCTCACTTTATCCCATGTTACGTTCCCCGAGGGGTCTAGTTTCCAAAGTGGTATGCCATGTGTTTTTTTTTTTTGCTGTTCTGGCACCACAGGGGCTTCCTAAATGCAACATGCCACCCAAAAACCATTTCAGAAAAACGTACTCTCCAAAATCCCCTTGTCGCTCCTTCCCTTCTGAGCCCTCTACTGCGCCCGCCGAACACTTTACATAGACATATGAGGTATGTGTCAAGAGAAATTGGGCTAGAAATACAAGTAAAAATTTTCTCCTTTTACCACTTTCAAAAATTCAAAAATTGGGTCTACAAAAACATGCGAGTGTAAAAAATGAAGATTTTGAATTTTCTCCTTCACTTTGCTGCTATTCCTGTGAAACACCTAAAGGGTTAAAACACTTACTGAATGTCATTTTGAATACTTTGGGGGGTGTAGTTTTTATAATGGGGTCATTTATGGGGTATTTCTAATATAAAGACCCTTCAAATCCACTTCAAAACTGAACTGGTCCCTGAAAAATATAGAGTTTGAAAATTTTGTGAAAAATTGGAAAATTGCTGCTGAACTTTGAAGCTCTCTGGTGTCTTCCAAAAGTAAAAACTTGTCAATTTTATGATGCAAACATAAAGTAGACATATTGTATATGTGAATAAAAAAAAAATATTCGTAATATACATTTTCCTTACAAGCAGAAAGCTTCAAAGTTAGAAAAATGCTAAATTTTCAAATTTTTCATGAAATTTACAGATTTTTCACCAAGAAAGGATGCAAGTTACCATAAAATGTTACCACTAAGTTAAAGTAGAATATGTCACGAAAAAACAATCTCTGAATCAGAATGATAACTAAAAGCATTCCAGAGTTATTAATGTTTAAAGTGACAGTGGTCAGATGTGCAAAAAACGCTCTGGTCCTTAAGGCCAAAATGGGCTTGGTCCTGAAGGGGTTAAAGGGGTACTCCGGTGAAAACCTTTTTTCTTTTAAATCAACTGGTGCCAGAAAGTTAAACATATTTGTAAATTACTTCTATTAAAAAATCTTAATCCTTCCAGTACTTATTAGCTGCTGAATGCTACAGAGGAAATTCCTTTCTTTTTGGAACACTGATTACATCACGAGCACAGTGCTCTCTGCTAACATCTCTGTCCATTTTAGCAACCGTGCATTGCAGATGTATGCTAAGGGCAGCATGGTGGCTCAGTGGTTAGCACTGCTGCCTTGCAGTACTGGGGCCTTGGGTTCAAATCCCACTAAGGATAACAATAAATAAAGAGTTATTACATCAGCAAATAGCACTGTGCTTGTGATGTCATCAGAGAGGATTCCAAAAAGAAAAGCATTTCCTCTGTAGTATTCAGCAGCTAATAAGTACAGGAAGGATTAAGATTTTTTAATAGAAGTAATTTACAAATCTGTTTAACTTTCTGGCACTAGTTGATTTAAAAGAAAAAAGGTTTTCACCGGTGTACCCCTTTAAAACAGATAACATGATTAGGAAATGATTGACTACTGTGACTAAATAGAAGTACTAAATAGAAGTATTAAATAGAAGTCCTTTAGTTATTTATTATTTAAGGTATAGTTTTTTTTCCTTTTGAGCATGAAGTTTGTTCTTTCCAGATAGGAAGGCATGCAACTACATTACCAGATTTTCTTCATAAAAAGTAATAAAAAAAAAATTAAACTACAACTTATCTATAGACTGCTATGTAAGCAATGACATTTTTTATTCTTAGTTTCTTTTTGTTGCTAATATGTGTAGTTTTTTATATAACTCACCTAGCTGTAGGTCCTCTTGAATGTAATTTCCTTTATCTCCACAAATATCACCGAATGGAGCACTAGGGTTAAATATGGCATGAAGGACAGCTGAGTCGTTGGGGGTACACATTGTGGTAGGAGTTGAAGCTGCTATGGGAAGACTGATGATGACCTGTGGGCACTGCTATCTCTCAGAAGTATAGGGAGTAACTGCAGCACCCAATCAATGAGAGGGGCGGATGTGGCTTCTATCCAGATGCTGCTCACATCTGTTAGTAGTAAACACACACACAAAAAAGAGTGAGAGCATAAAAGGAGGAAGATGTGTCTAGTCCTCCATAAAGGGAAATTCTTCAATTAACTAGAATAGCTACCAGGCACCACACAGCTTTTGAGAAAATGTGTAAATTTATTGTAAGACTTCATATTTTCAATATTGTGAGATTTTACTCCAGGATTCGCTCTGGAATAATCCTTTGCCACAGCCAAAAGGACACATTTTTACTTCATTCAGCAGACACAGAATGTCCTGACTATTAACTGTTGGGCTTTTACCTGCCAGTTAAAACATGTATCCAGCAACCTTTACTCACTGTTCAAACACAGCATTTGCGACCCCTTGTCCGTCTGATACAGGAGAACTAACCCTTCACCTGTGTTACCACAACTTGGCACAGTCCACTTCACTGGTGTGGGTCACTCACAGCACCTGACTGTGTGCTCCTTGCAAGGATCCCTTGCCTCTCCCTCACAGCTACCCTGCTGTCTTCTGGGGATAATCGAGACTACACTTCCTGGTCTCTTAAATATCTGTCCTCTAATTAATAAGTTAGCAGGTGTGGGCACTGCTGCTAGCTCACCTAGCATAAGGGACTGGGAAAAACACCCTTTCATTACTTGCATCCCTGCCAGAGTGTCACAATATATATATATACAATGACCCCCCCCCCCCCGACCTACGATGGCCCCGACATATGATAATTTCAACCTACTCATCTGTCCCCAGCGCCTCGGACCATTCTCTTCAGGATCCCCTGAATCGCCGACGCTCTCCTCCGTCGTCATCACGTTGCCGCGCACACCGTCCCGTCATCCAATAGGAGCGTTGTGCGCAGTAACGTGATTAAGGTGATGAAGAGCGACGATCCCAGGCAGCAGAGGCGGTCCGGAGCGGCGAGGACACCTCGGGGATGCGGCGACAGCGATGGAGGGTGACATCAAGGGAAGCAGTGACGGTCCGGAGCGGCGGGGACAAGTGAGTATAACTTCCTATACTTTTCATTGCACGGATCTCTCAACATACGATGGTTTCAACTAACGAAGGTTTATTTGGAACAAATTACCATCGTATGTTGAGGGACCACTGTATATGAGTGTTGCCCATTTTAGGCAGTTTCTTCATATGTCTGTGGTGACCCATGGTGTATGGTGGGACCACGGGGTGTAGCGGTGTAGGTGGGGGGGCAAGATGGTATTAACCACCGGGGCAAGGTGTTGTTAACCCCTAATGTTCCTGACGCCAGAGTGGTTTTTGGGCACCGGAACCACACGAACGGAACCACACGAACGGTACAATGGCTAGGCAGTGCAAGGAGAGTCCACAACCAAGTTATGGTTCAATGGAGGCTTTACTGAGTTAAGACAGGTGTTATTATATTCACAGCTAGGCCAGAATCCTAGAGAGTAGACCAGTAACACGGAAAGGGCCATGCAGCTTGCTGGGACTTGTAGTTATTGTAATAGACTTTAGTTCAGCCACGCAGACTAGATTAGACTTGATCAGTGTCTTGACTTTAGTAGAGACAGCAGACATAGATGAGATGACTTACTGACAATGTGGCTGGTGTGCAGGCTTTGTGGCCTCCAGGTGTAATAGGTACATGATCTGTATTTAGTTTATGCTAGACACTTTATGCTAGACATTTGATACAGATAAAATGTTGACATTTTTATTACCTTATATTGACTACGTGCATTAGTTTAATATCAGGAGTACTTTCTGCCCAGGAAAGTATCCTGCGAACGAACATAATAATATAGAGACATTTGACATGATATCAAGCAGACTGTGAAAGTTTGAGTGATACAGTACTACTGTATGTGACTTGAGGTGTACATTACTTGTACGTGTCCATTGTGTGTACATGACTATGTGTACTTTTAGGTGTACATTATGTGTACAGTGGTGTACTACACATCCTGTTTATCATATATGTATAAGATGCTGGTGGAGGGGTGACATGTGCTTCTCTCGAGTAGATCAGGACAACGCCTGTAGGAATACAACCAGACATCCGAGAATGGTTAAGTCAGCTCAGGGTCCGGTCCCGTGAAGACTGGTATGCAGCTAACATTAAATCGCCTACCCCAAGTTGTCTCTCGGCTGAAGCAGACAAGTTAGTTAGTCTGGCGACCAAGTCTGGTTAAACTTTTCTGTACACAAAGTTACTTAGACCACTTTCTTTCTGGCAGGCTGGGCCCTAGGTTTTGGGATGAATCTGGGGTTGCGAGACTGGGCCCCTTGCATGGGGTCAACATGGGTGTTCCATGAAACATGGGACAAATGGGAATTAGTAATGGTTGGACTGACTGTAACCACTACTTGTCCCGCAGCAGCTTGCGCCACTGAGGGATTACTTGTTGATGCCTGCTGATGCTGCCAAACCTCCGCCACTGCAGGAGTATGCCGAGGCACTTGAGCTGGTACCCGCGGGTTAGGCCAAACCTCCTTGACAGCTGAAGTAGGCCTGGGTACTTTTTTTGGTACCCGCTGGTTAGGCCAAACCTACTCGCTCATAAGAGTAGGCCTGGGCAGATCTGTACAGGAAGGTAGAAACTGAGGTAGACCTTGAGGTAGAAACTGAGGATCCACTGCAGGTGGATCTGCATACTCCTCCCTGACAACTATTCCCTTGACACTTGGAGGCAGAGGACCATCAAGATGATTTGAGTGCGCCATCTCTTTAAGAGGAATTAAGTGCCCTGTCTCTTTAAGAGGATTTGGGTGCGCTGGCCATTTAAGAGGCTTAGGGGGTTGCTGCAATGGCTTGGTCAGGTCTGGCTGGGACCCCCCATGTGGTGTTTCTCTACTATGCTGCAGATTTTCACGGGTGCTGCTAGGCACTAAAGGGTGTAGACTTGGCCCTTTAAAATGCTTGGCACTACGCTGCAGCGGTCTAATCTGACTGGCCTGGTATTAACCCCAGGGGCAAGGTGTTGTTAACCCCTAATGTTCGTGACATCAGAGTGGTTTTTGCGTACAGGAACCACACGAACGGTATCTACACTATTCCAATGCTTAGGCAGTGAAAGGAGAGTCCACAACCAAGTTATGGCTTAACGGAGGCTTTACTGAGTTAAGACAGGTGTTATTATCTTCACAGCTAGGCCAGAATCCCAGAGAGTAGACCATTAACACGGAAAGGGCCATGCATCTTGCTGGGACTTGTAGTTATTGTAATAGACTTGATCAATGTCTTGACATTAGTAGAGACAGCAGACATAGATGAGATGACTGCCAATGAGGGACATTTATCAATGTTTGCTTATGTATTCTTTTTTTTTTAGTAATTTTTTCCTTACTTTTTTTTTGCTTATGTGTGACTTATTTATCAACTGGTTTCAGCCTGTTGATAATTTTCTTTCACGTAAGCAATTTTTCCTTTTTTACTTTGGTAGTAGCTTTTTCTGCTCCATGTTTGAGCTGGAGTAAATTTAGTCAATTTTTAACCCTGTTGCGACTTTTTTTTGCGCAGTTGCAACTGTCGCAGTTAATAAATACCTGACTACCCGTAGTCCATTTTAAAATTATTACTACGTAGTTAATTTTTGGAAAACTTGCTTTTCTCGCTTTCCAGTCAAAATGTTGCACGAAAAATCGCGTAGTCGCAGGTGCGACAATTTTGCAACAATTATAGTAAAGAAAACCTGACTAAACCCGTTGATAAATGTGCATAAATGTGGCTGGTGTGCAGGCTTTGTGGCCTCCAGGTGTACTAGACACATGATCTGTGATGTCTGTGCTTTACTGTCCTCAGCAGAAAGAGATGAAAGAGAGAGAATTGTAATGGCCGCCCCCTTATATAGAGGGGGGCTGAGCCAAAGCCCATTGGTCATGCTGCGGGTCATGTGTTTTACTGGTGCTCTCTGGGTAATTATGTGATAACATCATGTGAACATATCATGTGACCTCCACAGGTCCTTAACACCTTATACACAAAATACATAACTTTACACTGACTATACATTGACATACTAATTATAATCGTATGACAATAAATGACACTAGAGTAACAGCAGGGGCGACACTGCATGAGATCCCCCAGGTCACTGAGGGACTCAACATGACAGGGCCTAAGTGTGGTGCAGGACCATGTCCTGTACTGGGACATTTCATGCCCATTAATTGTATGTATAGCTGATTAATCCCCAGATAATATAAGTCCAGCTGGTATTGTGCATAGCATTGGGAGTATTTTGGGAGAAATACTAATAAAATACTAATTAAAGTAATAAAAAACTAAAGTTGTTTGTTATAAAAGTGTCTAATTAACTGGCTCCAGAAAGTTAAAAAGATTTGTTAATGACTTCTATTGATAAATGTTAATCCTTCCAGTACTTATCAGCTGCTGCATGCTCCACAGAAAGTGGAGTTGTTCTTTACTGTCTGACCACAATGCTCTCTGCTGACACCTCTGGGTGGTGCTTCTGGACCCAAATTTAACTATAAGCCAGACATAATATGAAGAGTAGAGGTAGGCGGTCACTGGGATAAGAGGGGAAATTTATCATTAGTTTTACAGTATGTTTGGCGGTAAAAAGTTGTGCAAATTTTGTGCAATGCATTTACCATTTCGTCCCTACGGCCGCCAATGGCATACCTACAAGATGGCAAAACTGGCCCCTGCCAGGGGCGCACGCCCAGGTGGAGAGTAGGCCGCCAAAGTGTAGATCTAGCACCGGGGCTCATTCGCTAATGAGGATCCAGGACGCTTTCCCCGGATCCCCAGGTGAGCGAGTGCTGCTTTCAGCTGTATGGGCAGCTCATACGCATACAACTGAAAGCCTCCTCTCAGTGTGAGCCGCGATCATCTGTGGCCTACACTGAGAGGAGATGTGATCTCTGCCCCCGCAGTGCATGCACCGATTATGTCACTCATTGGCACGTGCACTGTGGAGGCAGGGAGTCACGGACAGCATGTGGAGGAGATCACTGCTTGGGACACGTTGAGGTAAGCATAAGGTTTTTTCTTTTTTTTGTGATTGGAGGGGGGGGGGCAAAGAGAGGAGTGGGCGGTGTGATTGGTGCAGCTACCTACCGACACCTAACCCTGAATACTAACTACCTGGCTACCTATACCTAACCTTGAATACGATCTACATGGCTACCTATACCTTACCCTGAATATTACCTACCTGGCTACCTATACCTTACCCTGAATACTACCTACCTGGCTACCTACACCCTGTTCAAAATTTTTATGCACATATTTTTCTCATTTCCCTAATTTTTTTTTATTTTTTATTTATATAGCGCCTACAGATTCCTCAGTGCTTACAATTATGAGGTACATTTAAATAATTGATGTAAATAACAGTCAGCATAATTCTCATGTTATCAACTATTAAGAGTACAATTCAAATTTTATTGAACAAACCTCCTATTGATAACAGTATTTTTTTTAAACATAAAATACTTACAATGCAGTGTTCCAAATTATTACGCACAGCAAGTTTCAAAACACTTTATAGGTTATACTGAAAGAACTTAAAATCGTCATTTGTTGTGTTTGCAGCATATTTACGGAAATCAAAAGCTATTTCAATCAAACTTTTAACAACATTTTATCTTTTTAAACATTTTAACAGGTCACGTTGCCTTTTTAACATAGGACCCCTTATTTGATAGCAGCTTCACAAGTCTTGCATCAATTGAACTTGTGAGTTTTTGGAGTTTCTGCTTGAATTTGTTTGCAAGATTTCAGAATAGCCTCCCAGAGCTGCAGTGTGGATGTAAACTGCCTCCCACCCTCATAGATCTTTTGCTTGAGGATGCTCCAAAGGTTCTCAATAGGATTGAGGTCAGGGGAAGATGGAGGCCACACCATGACTTTCTCTCTTTTTATCCCCATAGCAGCCATTGATGCAGAGGTATTCTTTGCAGCATGAGATGGTGCATTGTCATGCATGAAGATGATTTCATTACGGAAAGCATAGTTCTTCCTTCTGTACCAGGGAATAAAGTGGTCAGTCATAAATTCCACATATTTTGCAGAGGTCATCTTTACATGTTCGGGGACCCTAAAGGGGCCGACCAGCTCTCATGATTCTGGCCCAAAACGTGACTCGACCCCAGCCTTACTGATGTCACAGCCTTGTTCGAACAGAGTGGCTGTCCACCATCCAGGGTTGCATGGCACCCTGGATTGTTTCAAAATTAATCCTCATGTATTTTTCTGCCCAATGCAGCTGTTTCTACTTGAAATTATTGGTTAATGGTGGCCGAAGAGAAGGTTTATACACAGTTGCAAGACTCTGGAGGACTCTACACCTTGATGTCCATCGGACTCCAGAGGCACCAGTAGCTTCAAATATCTGTTTGCTGGTATGTAATGGTATTTTAGCAGCTGCTCTTTTGATCAGATGCATGGTTCTGGAAGAAATCTTTCTCAATGAGCCTTTATCTGCACAAACCCGTCTGTGCTCTGAATCAGCCACAAATCTCTTAATAGTGCGATGATCATGCTTAAGTTTTTGTGAAATATCTAATGTTTTTATACCTTGCCACTGGCAATCTAATTATCACAGGTGTCCGAGATTGTGTCTCAGGGCTCTTTTGATCACTGAAAACAATGTCATCCATGAGTTAAACTGAAATACAAAATATTTAATCTTTGTGACACTGAAATATAATTTGCATAATAATTTGGAACAGGGTGTATACCTTACCCTGTATACAACCTACCTGGCTATCTATACCTAACCCTGAATACTACCTACCTGGCTACCTTTACCTAATTTTAAATACTTCCTACCTGAATACCTATATATAATTTTTGCACTTTAATTTTTTTCTCCACCCCTTCTAAAAACCATAACACTTTCAATTTTCCTACATACAATAGTAGAAGAAAGTTGGGGAGAGCACTCCTATTAAAACACCAACACTATGAAGCCAGTAAGGAGGCTAGGTAGGCCGTGCAACATAGGGATCCAATATAGAAGTGACCCCTGCGGGGTGCACGCAATCAAGGTAAAGCATCAAAATGTAATACTATGAAGAAACAATACCATGCACTCACCGCTGGGCTAGTGTCTAGGCGCCCGGAGGTCCGGGATCACAGGGCAGCATGTCAGGTTTCGAAGAAGAGCTTAGAGGCCACGCTGGTCATTTCACGTGACAAGCGCACACTGTTGAGTAAAACGACCGGCGTAGCCTCTGAGCGCTTCGGTGAAACCTGACATGTTGCCCGTGATCCCGGACGCCTAGACACTAGGCCAGCGGTGAGTGCATGCTATCGTTTCTTCAAAGTATTAGCTTTCAATTTTCCATCTACAGACCAATATGAGGGCTTGTTTTTGCACCACCAATTGTACTTAGTAATAACATCACTCATTTTACCACAAAATCTACGGTAAAACAAAAACTAAATTATAAGTGGGGCAAAAATGAAAAAAAAAAAATAGCAAATGTTGGGGTCTTGCGTTTCTGCGCAGTGCACTTTTAAGTAAAAATGACACATTATCTAAATTTTTTAGGTCCATACGATTAAAAGGATACTCAAATGTAACACAGAGTTTATTCGGCACCGCAAACACAGGTGCATCCCTTGATTATAGTTGCTGGATCCTACACACCTTGAAACACACTGACCCCCGTCGGCACAGATTGGTAGTGCTCACGTAACAGTAATGAAGTGAATCACAAGAATGTACTTTCAAAGAAAGGAAGACCGGAGCATATACCAGTACAGTATTGTTGCTTGCCATAATTTCTTTATTTCATTGCTTCAGTTTCGGGGTGTGCGGTAGAGGGAATGGGAGGGTGGACCCGCAGTGGGAAGGGGAACGTCAGGCAACAGCCCGTGTCACGCTGGAATGCGCTTCATCAGGCCCTACGTCACAGGACTCAAGGGAGTGTTTTAACATCACCACGGGATACATGGAAATGGAGTGACGTGTACATGGATCAAGGATGGGGAAAAAACAAGGTAAAACATATAAAAACAAAAAACGAACAGTGATGATAAAAACTAACAGCTCTTGAAACTGAATCAAGCAAATGCACCATGTAAACTGTTAAATAAATACTCCCATTTCCTTATACTCATTCAGGCACAATGGGCCTGTAGCATAAGTACGGAGAATCCACCTGGATTCTTGTAACATTAACTGTTGGTGCATGTGTCCTCCACTAGAGGATTGTTCAATTCTTTCAAGCACCATAAATTTAAATGCTTTAGGGTTTTCTTCATGGTTCTCACACGTGTTGAATAAATCTTGTACAGACTTTTTTTTGTTGTTGTTAGGGAACGTATATGTTCTCTTATTCTGTGGTATACAGGTCTTTTTGTTTTGCCTATGTAGTATCTCCCACATAAACAGATTAGGGCATATACCACATAGGTCATTTTACATGTGGCAAACTTCTGAAACTAGATCCATACGCCCCCCATATTTATTTAACTTTTTTTCTGGTTGAATTTGCAAGCCGCACAGTTTCCGCAGGAAAAAAAGACCTTTTGGTTTTTGTGCAGTAAGCCAATCCTTTTTTTCATTATTCTGTCTTTTTTTTCTTTTTTAGATAATCATGAATTGTTCCGTTATTTCTGTAATTTACAATCGGTTTCATTTCTGTCAGGGTTTTTAAGTCCTAGTCACGTTGTAACATTGGCCAATCGTTTAAGACTGCTTTTTTAATCCCATTATTGAGAGGTGAATTTTTGAATGTGAATACTGTCCTATCAGGTTTCTTTTTGAGACAAGAAGTATGTTCGGAGCACTCACCTCGGACAACGATTATCGTGCAGGATATTCTTTATTCATGATACAGAAGTAAGTGCATAGCAGGGAGGTGGCAAGATGGAACAGGAACGGGTGGGTTCGGCTGGTGGCGACAGTCCGTTCTTGCGCTTCGTCAGGCCCCAGCAGGTGTGTGTCAGGTAGGTTTATACACAAAACAAAGGGAGGGGTCAAACACCAAAGACAGAGACTCCAGGGAACATCTTAACCCCTAACAAAAGAAAAGTCAGTGTCTTTAAAACCAATCTGAACATGGTCCAACAGGATTACATCTACTCCGCTTAATTAAATTAAAAAATCAAATCTAGGGGGCAGAACTCAATGCATACAGGAACAATATTTTTTTATAGCAATGCATTTAGTTCATTAGAATCATTTAAGCCGAGGGGACCTGATGCATTGCAACGTATGATCCACCTGGCTTCTTTGTTCAATAAAATTTGAGCTTTGCTTCTTCCTGCATGCATTCGTTCTACTCTCTCCAGGCCAGCAAACTTGACAGATTTGGGTTCTCCACCGTGTACAGTCAGTATGTGTTCTATAAATTGGGTAGAACCTTTTTTTTGTCTATAATGAATGGAGATGTTCCCTAACTCTATGAAAGAGTGGACGAATCGTTTTGCCTATGTAATAAAGGCCACAATCGCAAATTAAAGCATAAACTACATGATCGGTTCTATATGTAATCAATTGTCTCACCTCTATTGTGTAGCCACCTACATTCACTGTTTTAACTTCTGTATTGTACCTACAGTAAGGACATGTTCCACATCTGTGGTTACCTGATGGTCTTGTATCTGTTAGCCAATCTTTTTTGGATGCATTTGTTCTAGCAAATCTTTTAATGTAATCATGTATAGTGTGGTTTTTTTCTGTATGTGACTATAGGTGGCTTGCCTGTAATGGATAAAGATTGTCCCATGCCTCGACGACTGGTTAATCATAGCCAATTCTTACCACTCGCTCCTATGTCAGGTAAATATCACTCTTTCTCTACTAAAATAATTGGGATGGATTGTCAATTTAGAAAAGTCGTGTCTTACACCCGCCACAAAAAGACAATTCCTAGGTTTCATCATAGACTCTATGGGGGAGATTTATCAAAACCTGTCCAGAGAAAAAGTTGCTAAGTTGCCCATAGCAACCAATCAGATTGCTTCTTTCATTTATGAAAAGGTCTCTGAGAAATGAAAGAAGCAATCTAATTGGTTGCTATGGGCAACTCAGCAACTTCTCCTCTGGACAGGTTTTGATAAATCTCCCCCTATGAGTATGAAGATATTCCTATCCGAGCACAGGAAAGAACGTATTCTAAACAATTTTCTTTATCTCAGAGCTTCCTGCCTAGTAACACTTGGAACTCTTTTGAGTTTCCTCGGCCTACTTTCATCCTTGGCAGAAACGGTGCCTTGGGCTCTGTGGCACTCCAGACCAAAGTTTTACAGATCTGGAACAGAACAACATCAGGACTAGACATGCTTCACACCCTCTCCACTTCAACCAGGCACTCTCTCCTGTGGTGGAAGAATCTCAAGAGCGGTATGTCCATGATAGAGCCAAAGTTGGCAAGTTCTAACCACAAATGCTTCAGGGTCAGGTTTGGTCGCTCATCTTTCCAGCCGCAAGATTGCTGGAATATGGACAGCAAAAGAGAGACAATTCTCCTCCAAGGTCAGAGAGTTGAGAGCTATTTTTTATGCCCTAAAACACTTCGAACCTTTCCTTTACGGGAAAGCCGTTCGAGTCAAAACAAACAACATGGCGGCAGTGTTTTACATGAACAAACAGGGTGGAACGAGATCGCCAATCCTACTGTCAGAAGTAGGCAAGATCTTTATATGGGCGGAATCCAAGATAACCAGGTTATCGGCTGTTCATATCAGACATACTCTGAATATAATAGCAGACCGCTTGAGTCGGCAAATGACAATTCCCAGGGAATGGTCCTTGTCCCAAGACGTTTTTTAACCAATAATAGCTCTTTGGGAACACCCGGAAATAGATCTCATGACTACCAGGCTAAACGCCAAGGTCCAAAAACTTTGCTCCCTCTATGCAGAGGACCAGAAATGTGCCATAGACGCCATGTCAATACCTTGGTGGTTCAGTCTGGCATACATTTTTCCGCCAACACCCATGATTCCAAAAGTTCTGACGAAAATCACACAGGAACAGGCGGCTGTAATAGTGATAATCCTGTTCTGTCCGAAGAGACCTTGGTTCTCTCTCCTGATGACCATGAGTTAAGGAGCTTATTATGAGCTCCCTCTACATCAGGATCTAATATTACAAGGTTCTCAAGTATGCCACAATCTGAAGGCACTGCATTTAACTGCCTTGAGGTTAGTAGGAATGTTTTAAAATCTAAGGGATTTTCAGATCGGGTTCTAGATACGCTCCAGGAGTGTTTCTACAAATAAAACTTATGCAAGAATCAAAGATGTATTTTGTACTTGGTGTACAAAGACTGATTTAGATCCATCTACCCCATCAAGACCCCATATTCTTGAGTTCTTACAGGATGGGTTTGATAAAAGTCTGTCTCCTAGTACTATTCAAGTGCAAGTGGCTGCACTTTCAGCTTTTCTCCAAATAAAATTATTGCAATACCAGGAAGTCATGGACTTTGTTAGAGCCCTAGGTAGACTAAGACCAAAAAGAGTACAGCTCATAGCTTTTTGGGATCTTTCAATTGTACTAAAACAACTATGTCAACAACCTTTTGAACCACTAGAAGAGGTTTACTTAAAATACCTTACCTTTAAAACCATTTTTCTTTTAGCCATAACATCTGCCAAGAGAGTAGGGGTGTTACATGCTTTTGCAGCAGAAGAGCCTTACTTATCTTTACGTTCTGATAGAGAACTCTTAAGATTCCTCCCTTCTTTTCTCCCTAAATGTCCATCCTTTACCAATACCAACCATATAATATGTTTACACCGTTATTTTCCTTTCTCTCGAGAAGTATCTCAGTTTGATTGTGCTACAGCTTGATAATTGTTAGATGTTTACAGATATAGGTCAACAGAACCAAGCTTTTTCGTAAGGAAAAGAGCTTGTTTGTACTGTTTCAAGGGAATCAAAAAGGTAAGATAGCCTCCAAAGTGACCATTTCTAGATGGATCTCTGACTGCATCAGGATATCTTATTCCAAAAGTTTGGGCACCCCAGGTAAAAATTTGTATTAATGTGCATAAAGAAGCCAAAGAAAGATGAAAAAATCTCCAAAAGGCATCAAATTACAGATTAGACATTCTTATAATATGTCAACAAAAGTTAGATTTTTCCATCATTTACACTTTCAAAATAACAGAAAACAAACAAATGGTGTCTGCAAAAGTTTGGGCACCCTGCAGAGTTAATATCTTGTACTGCCCACTTTGGCAAGTATTACAGCTTGTAAACGCTTTTTGTAGCCAGCCAAGAGTCTTTCAATTCTTGTTTGAGATATCTTTGCCCATTCTTCCTTACAAAAGTCTTCCAGTTCTTTGAGATTTCTGGGCTGTCTGTCATGCACTGCTCTTTTAAAGTCTATCCATAGATTTTCAATTATGTTGAGGTCAGGAGATTGTGAAGGCCATGGCAAAACTTTCAGTTTACGCCTCTTGATGTAATCCCCCGTGGATTTCGAGGTGTGTTTAGGATCATTATCCATTTGTAGAAACCATCCTCTCTTTAACTTCAGCTTTTTCACAGATGGCATAAAGTTAGCATCCAAAATTTGCTGAAATTGTATTAAATCCATGCTTCCTTCTACTCGTGAGATGTTCCCTGTGCCACTGGCTGCAAAACAACCCCAAAGCATGATTGATCCACCCCCAAGCTTAACAGTTGGACAGAGGTTCTTTTCATTAAATACTGTTCCCCTTCTTCTCCAAATGTACCTTTGCTCATTCCGGCCAAAAAGTTCAATTTTAACCTCATCGGTCCACAGAACTTGTTTCCAAAATGCATCAGGCTTGTCTATATGTTCATTTGCAAAGTTCAAATGCTGATTTTTGTGGTGAGGACGTAGAAGAGGTTTTCTTCTGATGAATCGTCCATGAAGACCATATTTGTACAAGTATCTCTTTATAGTGGAATAGTGTACCACAACTTCAGTGTCTGCCACTGGATTGTGCAGTCAAACGTGGGTTTTACATTTTTTTCCTCACAATCCTGCGAGCTGTTCTGTCTGATATTTTTCTTGGTTTTCCAGATCTTGCTTCAACTTCCACTGTTCCTGATGACTGCTATTTCTTAATTACATTCCGAACAGAGGATATTGACATCTGAAAAAGTTTTACTATCTTCTTATAGCCTTCTCCAGCTTTGTGAGCAACAACTATTTTCAGTTTCAGATTTCTAGACAACTGCTTAGAAGAACCCATGGTGCTGATTGTTGGGGCAAGGTCAGATGAGTGTGGGCATTTAAAACCTTTGAGATTGACATCACCTGGTTTTCCCAAATGATGATTGAGAACAATCCATGACACTGGCAGGCCTCAGCTTTGCAAAGGGGGCAGTGCATGCTATAAATTCTGCAGGGTGCCCAAACTTTTGCAGACACCATTTTTTGGTTTTCTGTTATTTTGAAAGTGTAAATGATGGAAATAAAATCTAACTTTTGTTGACATATTATAAGAATGTCTAATCTGTAATTTGATGCCTTTTGGAGATGTTTCCATCTTTCCTTGGCTTCTTTATGCACATAAATACACATTTTTACCTGGCGTGCCCAAACTTTTGATCCCCACTGTATGTTTACCCATTATTGTGCCACTGGCAAGACTAAGGGAAAACAGATTAACTACTTAAATCTAATCTTTTCCCTGTGCTATGAAATCAATGTGTGTGTATTATCCCTGTTCTCTTACATCACTATGTGTATTTTCCCTGTACTGTCACATCATTGTGTATTATTTCTGTACTATGACATCACTGTATACTTACCTTAAACTGTGATGTCACTGTGCATATTAACCATGTAATGTGACTCACAGTACAAGGTTACTATGCACAGTGACATCACAGTACAGGGTTAATATATAGAGTGATGTCACAGTTTAGGGATAATACACTGATGTCACAGTACAGGGACAATACACAGTGATGTCACAGTAGAGGGACAATACACACAGTAATATCCCTGTACTGTGACATCACTATGTATTATCCCTGTACTGTGACAATACATAGTGATGTCACCGTACATGTATAATACACATAGTGATGTCAAAGTACAGGGAATACACAGTAATGTCACAGTACAGGGATAATACACACAGTGATGTCACAGTACGTGGTGCAATACACATGGGGAGTTTGTAAAGAGGTGGAGATGGTAAGGCGGACATATCGTCTGTGCAGCCGGTTCAGCTGCACAGGGGCCCAGCATGTGAGGGGGCCCGCCGACCTTTCATACTAATGCACTGATACAAATGAATGCAGCAGTGGCCTTTGGGAGCCGGGGTGCAGTGCTCAGCCAACTGGGCAGATGCTCCTCCAGCCGGTCTCTCAGAGGACAGCAGGGCTGCAGCACTCCCCTGCATTCACAGTCTCCCCGGCCTCTGCTCCTCTCACTGTTTCCTCTGTTGTCCGGACTGAGGAGATAAGAGGAGGAGGGGCGGAGAGCACACCTATGGCTGGAGGCAGAAGAGCTCATGCAGAGGGACCTGACTATGCAACTAGAGGCTTAGTAAGTGGCCATGTGTCTATTGTGTGTGTGTGCAGTGTTTCCCAAGCAGGGTGCCTCCAGCTGTTGCAAAACTACAACTCTCAGCATGCTTGGACAGCCACTGGCATGTTGTAGTTTTGCAACAGCTGAAGGTACCCTGCTTGGGAAATTGTGTGTGTGGATGTGTGTGTATCTGTATAAAGTATATATGTATGAAATGTGTATAGTATGTTTGTTTTGTGTGTATATGATGTATATGTATAGTCAGGGGCAACAATTCTGTGAGGCCATTAAGACCGCCAGCTAATGCCTTGCACTGGTGAGGGCCTAATTCTGGCAAGTACTGTACATTAGCGTCCCAGTCCAATCAACCCCTCGGATACTTTGTACTGTGCTCAGGCCTGACTATTATATCCCAGCCCACCCCGGCTGCTCATCAGAGAGGAGCGCAGAGGAGAAAACAGAGTCCCTCAGTCGCTGCCTCATCACGTCTACGACCTGTGCATTTGCCTGTTCCAGGTGTGTTCCTCACCAACCTGTGTTTATCCCACAGCCTCCATTATTCTGCAGCGTCTAGTAAGCATTAACCCCTTCCCTCTTTGGCCATTTTTTTGTGGGGCACTTTTGTTTTTTCCTCCTCACTTCTAAAAATCATAACACTTTCAATTTTCCACCAACAGACCCATATGAGGGCTTGTTCTTTGTGCCAACATATAAAATTTGTAATACCCTTAATAATTTCGCCACAAAATCTACAGGGAAACCAGAAAAAAATTATTTTTAGGGCAAAATTGGAAAAAAAAAAAGCGCCATTTTGTAATTTTTTGCGGCTTACATTTCTATGCAGTGCAGTTGTCGGTAAAATGGACACTTTATATTTATTCTGTAGGTCCATACGGTCGCAAGGATACTCAATTTTAATAGGTTTGATTTTATTTTACTACAAAAAAAATATATAACTACATGCACCAAAATTAGTAGGTTTAAAATTGTAATTCTGACCCCTATAACTTTTTTTCCGCATATGGAGCTGTTTGAGTGCTCTTTGTGCCGTGATCTGAAGTTTGAATCAGTGCCATTTTTTATTTCATAGGACTTTTTAATCGCTTTTTATAAAAAAAATACAAATTTACCAAATTTTGGACTTTGGTATTTTTTTACGTATACGCCATTGACCGTGCGATTTAATTAACATTATATTTTTATAAATATACCACATATGTTTATTTTTGTTTACATTTTTTTTAACCACTTAAGGACCCAGGGTGTACCTGTACGCCTTGAGTTCGCTCTCTTTCTATAACGCGGGGCCCATAGCGGGTCGGGCCCGGCCTCTAACAACGGCCGGGACCCGTGGCACTGATCGTGGTGCCACGCGCTATTAACCCTTTAGACGTGGCGTTCAAAGTTGATAGCAACGTCTAAAGTGAAAGTAAACTACTCCCCGCTAGCTCAGTAGGCTGTTTCGGGCCGCCGCCACGAAATAGCGGTGTCCCGAACAGCTGGAACACACAAGGAGGGCCCCTCCCTTCCTCCTGTGTGTCCGATCGCCGAATGACTGCTTAGTGCCTGAGATCCAGGCATGAGCAGTCAAGCAGCAGAATCATTGATCAATGTTATCCTATGGGATAACAATGATCAATGTAAAAGATCAGTGTGTGCAGTGTTATAGTGGAAAAAAAAAGTTAATAAAGATCATTTAACCCCTTCCCTAATAAAAGAATCGCCCCCCTTTTCCCATTTAAAAAAAAAACTGGGTAAATAAAAATAAACATATGTGGTATCGCCGCGTCCGGAAATGTCCGAATTATAAAAATATATCATTAACTAAACCCCACAGTTAATGACGTAGGCGCAAAAAAATTCCAAAGTTCAAAATAGCGTATTTTTGGTCACTTTTTATATCATAAAAAAATAAAAAGCAATCAAAAAGTCAGATTAATACAAAAATGGTACCGCTAAAAACTTCAGATCACGGTGCAAAAAATCATGCCACCCTGTACGCGGAAAAATAAAAAAGTTATAGGGGTCAGAATTTTTCTACCACCATAAGAAATGAGACCTGGAGCACTCACCTAGGACACCAATAGATGTAAGCAAAATCTTCTTTATTGACATTGCAGATAAAATGGCATAGCAGGGAGGTGGATAGTTGACACGAGGATGGGTGGGTTCAGCCGGTGGCGACAGTCCGTATCGCCCGCCTTGCGCTTCGTGTCTACTATCCACCTCCCTGCTATGCCGTTTTATCTGCAATGTCAATAGAGAAGATTTTGCTTACATCTATTGGTGTCCGAGGTGAGTGCTCCAGGTCTCGTTTCCTGTGGTGATAAGTTCATGCTTTGACTTCGCTGTGTGCACCGCAGTCAGACACACAGCATAGACCAGTTGCTCGGATCTTGCATTGGACAGGAGTATCCTGGATCGGGTCTGCAGGCATTACTGGCGGCCACGGTCCGGATCTGGACCGTGGTCCGCCAGTTGATTGCTCCTGGCCTAGGTCTTATTTTTGGGGTAGGGCTTATATTGCAGCCCACCCTGAAAATACTGCCAGGGCTTACTTTCGGGGTAGGGTTTATTTTCGTGGAAACACGGTAAGTGCAAAAACGGAAAAACCCTGGGTCATTAAGGGGTTTAAACTTTTATTCAGGGAGGGGTTAAATCACATTTATTCCCTTTTTTTTAATACTTTTTTTAATCCCCCATAGGGGACTATTACTTGCAATCCTTTGATTGCATACACTGAACAATGCTATGCCATAGCTTAGCATTGATCAGTGTAAGATATCAGGCTTGGAGCAATGGAGCGATGATCAGACAGCAGGAAGAAAGGTAAGCACCCTCCCGCTGTCCTCTCAGCTGTTCAGGACGCCACGATGAAATCCCGAACAGTACATTGAGCACGTTTTAGATGCCACAATCTGTGACTGTGACATGGCTTTGTATTATCCCTGCACTGTAACATCACTGAAAGGATCTGCAACTCCTCACTATATACCCCTGGCATATAGTGCCTTTGTTCTACCTTGGTTTGTGTAACCTTCTCTGGTACCAGGAGAGTGTATCCCTCATAGGAAAAGATAACAGACAAAAAGAAAAAATTATGAGGGAAAAACTCTAGTTTATTGCATTAAACATCAGTATAAAAAGGCAAAGGGCGTATTTAACATTGACCAATTAAAATGTAGACACGAAATTCTTTAGCAAGCAACTTTAGTTACAGGAAATGTAACTTATTAGGAACACGACCTTGAGGAGACTGAGAACGAGAAGAAGGAGATAAGAAAGAAAGAGAATAAAACAATAATAAAGGAGAACTCTAGTGCAGCCTTTCACTAACTACAACTCACAGCATGCCCTGATACAACCTTTCACTAACTACAACTCACAGCATGCCCTGCTACAACCTTTCAATCCCCTCTTAGAACCATCATTTTTTCAAATAACATGGTTCTATTTCCGAGTGTTCTTATAATGCTGCACGTACGATTTGTAGGCTTCCGGAAAGTGTCCTATGGGAAGGGATTGATACATAGAAAGATCACTTACACTGTTAGAAAGGATTTTTCAGAAACAGGGGAAGACGCACATGGCAATGAAAGCAACAATCAACAGTACTATACCTATCACTGTAAACACTTACTATAGTAGGACATGTGTACATTAGGCAGGGAGGGGGGGGTGGATAAGCCAGGAAACAGCACTCGAGGATGTGGAGTTATACCATAGAACAGGGATCCCGCCCTCCCAAGTGTTGCCTACTTGCCCCTGAGTGCAGCTAATAGTCAATAAAGTCAATAAGGTTATTGACCATGATGGGAGTGCCAGGCAGTGTTTTTTTTTTTTCACATGGTTCCAGAACTCTTCAAACTTCGCTAGGAGATGGAGGTCAGGGCTGTCTGTCCCCGTTAGTACCTCTGGTTGGGTCTTCAGGTCAGAGCTGTCTGCTCCCGTTAGTACCTCTGGTTGGGTCTTCAGGTCAAAGCTGTCTGCTCCCGTTATTACCCCTTTTACTGCTTTCTTCTGGTACAGCTTGATCCTAGTGGCGTGGATCCAGGTAGGGGAATCGTCGGTGAGTACAGCTGTGCGGGTTACTGCTACCACAGAGGCTGGGGGACCGTAGGAAAAGTCAGCCTGGGACTTCTTTCTTCACAGTTCTTTGACCAGTACTAGGTCTCCCACTTCGAAGGAATGAGTTGGTTCCTGTGAAGAAAGAGGAGAATTCAAAGAGATTTTGTTCTCAATGTCTGACAGAGTTTGAATAAGTTGTGACATTGGTTCCTGATTTGGTCTAGGTCACCTTCTAGAGTCACCAAAGGTTTCTTTGCCCAAGGTGTGGGGAAGGGTCTACCCATGAGGATTTCAAAGGGGGACAGGCCAAGGGTCTTATGTGGGGTCATTCTAATTTCAGTTAATATAATGGGAAGTATTTCTTTCCATTTTTCAAATGTTCCCCCTGTTGCTTTTCTTATTTTATCCTTGATTGTCCGATTCATCCTTTCTACTACCCCAGAACTCTGTGGGTGGTAGGGGATGTGGAATTTCCACTCTACCTGAAGGATTTTTACAAGTTCTTTAATGAGTTTGGAGGTGAAAGCTGGATCCTGATCGGACTCGATTACAAGTGGAAATCCCCATCGGGGGATCATGTGTTGTGTGAGTATGTGTGCAGTGGTTTTTGCATCTTCTCTCTTGGTAGGGAATACTTCAGGCCATCTGGAGAACATGTCCACGATGACCAGGGCATACTCTTGTTTCCCTTTGCCTTTTGGCATGTGGGTGTAGTCAATTTGTAGATGAGTGAAAGGTGTTGTGGGGTACTGTAGGTGTTGGTGTTGTACACAGTGGTGTGTATTAGGGTTGTTCCTGAGACATGTGAGGCAACGTTTGATGTAGTCGTCTACCAGTTGTTTTGAATTCATGATGTAAAAATGTTGAGAGAGGAGGGTGTGTGTGGTGGAGATGCTGTTGTGGCCTACTCCATGGAAATGAGCAATAAAGACTGATGCACTGTGTTGGGGTATGCATGGTCTCCCCTCTTTGTAGATCAATCCTGTTACAGGATTTCTCTGCAATACCGGATAACACCAATCATATTCCTCTTGTTCGGGAACAGAGGACTGGAAAGAGAGAAGTTGTTGTGTGTCTTCGAGTGAAGGAGGTGTAAAAACTGGTAACATCAGTGAGGCAGGTTGTTGTGTAGCAGCCAGTTTGACGGTGTGGTCTGCTAGAGCATTGCCCTTTGAAATGTGATCAGTCCCATGTGTGTGTTAGTGTTGAGCGGCATAGGCCATATTCGAATTCGCGAATATTCGCGAATATATGGACGAATATTCGTCATATATTCGCGAATATTCGCATATTCGTTATATTCCCGTTTTATTTTCGCATATGCGAACATTCGCGTATGCGAAAACTATCATATGTGCATATTAGCATATACAAAATTAACATACGCGAAAATTCGCATATGTGAAAATTCGCATGTGCTAATTTTCGCATATGCTAATTTTCGCATATGCGAATTTTCGCGCGCCAGTCTCACACGGTAGTATTAGAGCCTTCTTTACACCACACAAGCTGGAAGCAGAGAGGGATGATCACTGTGATGTGTACTGTGAAAAAAAAAAAAAAAAAAAAAAAAAAAAAACGAATATTCGTAATTTCGAATATATAGCGCTATATTCGCGAAATTCGCGAATTCGCGAATATGCGATATTCGCGAATAATATTCGAATTGCGAATATTCGTGAGCAACACTAGTGTGTGTGTGTCCTGCAGTGAATGATGGCTAATTGTGATGGTAGGGTAAGTGCATGTAAGAGATCATTGACAAGGGTGGAGTGGGAGATGGACTTTCCATCTGCTGCGACAAAGCCTCTTCTTTGCCAGATAACTCCGTGGTCCCAAACCACGCCATGGGCCTATTTGCTGTCAGTGTAAATGGTGACAGGTTTATTAGCAAAAAGTGTACAGGCTCTTGTGAGGGCGATGAGTTCTGCAGCTTGTGTGGACTGATAGGGGATGGACTGGGCCTCGAGGACAATGTCAGGTAATTGGACAATAGCATAACCGGCATGGTAAACATTGTCATTGAGGCGGGTGCATGACCCATCTACAAAGACTACTGGAGCATCAGGTATGGGCAATGAGGAGAGGTCGGGTCTGGGTGAGGTGTCAATGTGGATGACTTGCAAGCAGTCATGTATGTCCGGCATTACATCATCATGATTTTTCAGGCCAATTAGTGTGTTGAGTATTGGAGCAGGGCCAGATGTAGGGGAGGCATACACCATTTTCAAGGATGGATTACTGAGTAGAATTACCTCATATCCAGAAAGCCGTTGTGCTGACATGTGTTGTGTATGTAGGCCTTTAAGGAGAGAGATAACATCATGAGAAGTGTTTTAGGTAGTGTCATGTCCTAAAGTAAGGGTGGTAGCTAGTTCAACAATCATAGCACAGGCAGCAAGAGCTCGCAGACATGCCGGCATCCCCTGTATGGAGACGGGCATCACCTTTGAGAAAAAAGCACAAGGATGCAGTTTGCCTCCGTGAAATTGTGTCAGCACACCCGCCATGGTTTTACAATTGTCTCGGGCATACATATGGAAAAGCAAATAGTAATCTGGGAGGCCTAGCCCTGGACTCGTCATTAATGCACATTTCAAGTAATCAAAAGCTTTGTACATGTCGGAGGACCATTTGATTAGATCTGGTTTGTCCGACAGGGTAGCATGAGCAGTCAGGAATCCACTGTCTGCAGTAGTTTATCATACCCAGAAAAGATTGCATTTCCTTCTGGGCGTGCGGGGTGACCAGGCCCGCTACAGACTGGACTCTAGACGTACTCAGCTCCCTTTTCCCTTTTGGCAGAACAAAACCCAGATATTCAACCTGTTCACAACACCATCCTCAAGGCAGGCCTCCTCAGAGAAACTACACATTAACAAATCATCAACATTTTGGAGGAGAACAGAACCCTGGGGGGCGTGCCATGATTTTAAAGTGATTTGGAGGACAATGCTGAACACAACAGGTGAATCAGCATACCCCTGGGGCATTGTACACCAGGTTAACTGTAGTCCCTCAAAGGAAAAAGCAAAAAGGAGTCTGGTCTCTTTGTCCACTGAGATCGAGAAGAAAGCATTCTTCAGATCGAGGACAGAAAAATGAGTTGCCTGTGCTGGGATTGATGACAACAGTTGGGTGACATCAGGAACTATAGGGGCAAAAGGCACAATTAGTCTGTTGATGGCTCTCAGGTCTTGTACAAAACGGACAGTACCATCGGGTTTAGGGACTGGATTAATTGGAGTGCAGTAGGGAGAGACAGTATGTTCTAAAACTCTAGTGTGTAGGAAATGTTTGACCATAGGGTGGAAACCTTTGATTTTTTTTTTTTTTTTTAGGTGACAAGGGGTACTGTTTTTGGTAGACCGGGAGGATGTCTGGTTTGAGTCTTGCCTTGTATGGTGTACAGTCAATGTGTCCCACATCATGGTCTCCATGTGACCAGACAATGGGGCCTACCTCAGGTGGGACCTGGGCCGGGGACATAACATGACAATGTCCAGCAGGATAGGACCCCGCAGGTGTGACTATGGGTGAGGTCAGACGTGACATGTAACCTGGACGGGGATGCAGTGATATGTAATTTGAGTTTACATATGAGGTCTCTTCCCAAGAGGTTTACAGGGCATTCAGGTATGATAGGAAAGGAATGGAAGGTTAAATGGTCACCCTCGGGGCATTGTATATACAGGTACTATGAACGTACTCAATTTCAAACAGTAGACATATATATACAGATATACATATCTCCTTCAAATCTAATGTGATTTTGTTTTTCAATAAGAAGAGGCTGTCATGCTCCCTGTAAACCCCCCCTTACTCCTCCCAAACCTCTATGTCACCAGTCACCGCCCCTTTGAGTCTGGCTCCTCGTCTTTCCCCAGTTCTGGTCAGTCACCCTTGAACGTCTAGTATCAAACTGTGTTACTTTACATCAAGAGACATACAAGAAACATGTAACATGTAACAATACCGACATTTACAAATACTTAACGTACAACACACAGGGCCCACATTCTCACCAAAGATATAAAAGTGTACACAGCTCTCTCAAAAATTTGAAAAATAATAATCTCCAATGCGCATTGTTTATAATCCAGTAAACCATTAGCTTGATTTTAAATGCCTAAAGTAATATTTATCAATTAAATAGTGATCACTTTTTTATTTATTTTATATCTTATTTTATTCTTCTTGGCCAAATTTCTTCTCTTATTATTCCTATAATATAATCAGACAATTAATCGCATTTCCTGATACATTTTATTTTTTATTTTTTGTTTGGCATCAACCCTGTGTTACTGTGAAGACAAGAAATTAATGAAATATCATCAAAAAGTTCAATTTAATACCATGTGGATTTATTTATTATATATATATATATATATATATATATATATATATATATATATATATACCAATCTAAAGAAGAATCCATTACAACACAAACAGCTTCACAGGAAAAACATTCACTGGTCATTTTCTATACACTCCTGACTCATTAACACACCTCACACATATGCAACATACTTTATATCATAAGAACCATCCTATAAACGCCATCATATGACTACATGCACAGGGCTTTCCTAGCGATTTACCACATCACTGCATTCGAGCAGTTCCAGCTCTGCTCATCCTACATTCCTCACAATGCTTCACATGCTTTTTCACCAAAACATTGAGTCTCTATTTCTGACAAGAATCTTTCTAATCCTCACAAGCAATTTACAACTATCTACTCCTACCACTTACTTGCACACAGCCATTTGTCCACTCAAACTACTATATCTAAACACACTAAAGAACATTATTTAGGAGATAATGAGGCAATTAATCCTACTCAACCACACAGACACCGTTTTTGGAATTTCTCATCATACCTTCTGTTCATTCCGCTAAGTTATCAACACAGAGATTTACTGAGTGCAACTCACACAGGCTACATAAACTTTACATGTCTCTTTAACCTCAGGAGGAGGCAAACTAGATTTTGAGAGAATGATGCCCATTGTCTGTGATATTTACTAATTATAACTCCTACCGGACCGGCTTTGCTGAACCGTGAAGGCTCCGACAATTCCTGTCAACGGTTAAGGAGGACATCTAGGTCTCTTAGATAAATATCACAGAGGATGGAGTGTTGTTTATAGACTGTCCGTCACTGGCTTTCACCTATCTCCGGGTCATGGAGTTGCCTCTAGCCGGAGGGGTGGGGCATCTTACGGATGTCTTAACAACTTACAATAAATATACAAACCAACTTATGAAATATCACTGAGCCCCTCTCGTACACTTACCACCCGAGAGAGATTCTCAGACAAACAAATAATCTTAACACTTCTAAAAAGAGATTGAAGGGTACAACAAACCAAGGTCCTGAACAAAATTGGGTCTCCTAGAACCTGTTAAGTATATTATATACTATCCTAGGTTCAATTTAACCCTTGCGTGTATCCCTGATACACCAAACAGTTAACCTTAGCATGTGTCCCTGACACACGACACAGTGTATCCCTGATACACAAATAGTTAACCTTAGATGTACCCCGGGCACACTAAATAGTTAACGTTAGCGTGTGTCCCTGACACACGACACGCTGTGGTCCCTGACACACAGGTGAATGTGCATCCCTGATGCACAATAAGTTTACAGAATCGAGATTTTGGACAGAGCCCTTGATCCCGGCAAAACAGACAATAGAGTCGATCTTACCGGACCTTTAGGGGTTAACCTTCTCGACCCCGGAGCGAGCCCCCAGCTGAAAGGATCTGCAACTCCTCACTATATACCCCTGGCATATAGTGCCTTTGTTCTACCTTGGTTTGTGTAACCTTCTCTGGTACCAGGAGAGTGTATCCCTCATAGGAAAAGATAACAGACAAAAAGAAAAAATTATGAGGGAAAAACTCTAGTTTATTGCATTAAGCATCAGTATAAAAAGGCAAAGAGCGTATTTAACATTTACCAATTAAAATGTAGACACGAATAAAAAGCGTATTTACATTGACCAATAAAAATGTAGACATGGATAAAAAGCGTATTTACATTGACCAATAAAAATGTGGACACATCTAAAAGGTGATATAATTGTTTTGATTTTACACACTTCTTCCCAGGGTACATAGCGCCAATTAGCAGATAGTGAAATTGTTTAGCAAGCAACTTTAGTTACAGGAAATGTAACTTATTAGGAACACGACCTTGAGGAGACTGAGAACGAGAAGAAGGAGATAAGAAAGAAAGAGAATAAAACAATAATAAAGGAGAACTCTAGTGCAGCCTTTCACTAACTACAACTCACAGCATGCCCTGATACAACCTTTCACTAACTACAACTCACAGCATGCCCTGATACAACCTTTCACTAACTACAACTCACAGCATGCCCTGATACAACCTTTCAATCACTGTATGTATTATCCCTGTACTGTGACATCACTGTGTATTATCCCTGCACTGTAACATCACTGTATGTATTATCCCTGTACTGTAACATCACTGTGTGTATTATCCCTGTACTGTGACATCACTGTGTATTATTCCTGCACTGTGACATCACTGTGTATTATCCCTGTACTGTGATGTCACTGTGTATTATTCCTGTACTGTGACATCACTGTGTATTATTTCTGTACTGTGAAATTACTGTGCATTATCCCATTATCCCTGTACTGTGACATCACTGTGTATTATTCCTGTACTGTGACATCATTCAGTATATTATTCCTGTACTATGAAATTACTGTGTACAGTAACCCCCCGACATGCGATCGCCCCGACATATGATAAAATCGACATACGATGGCCTCTCAGAGGCCATCGCATGTCTATGTCCGCATCGACATACGATGCTTTTCTATGTCGGGGCCATCGCATTAACTGCTATCCGACAGCGCAAAATGCTTAAGCTGCTGTCGGATAGCAGTTTAAGCATCCCGGGCAGGGTTCGCTTACCTATTCCGGCTGCTCCGGGTCCACTTCGCGATCCTCCGGCGTCTTCCGCATCTTCTCCAGGGTCCGGGCCTCGCTTTCCGGCGTCGTTATTACGTCACTATGCACGCCGCGCCGGGGCAGCAGCATAATAACGTCACCGGAAAGCGAGGCCCGGACCCTGCAGAAGATGCAGAAGAAGCCGGAGGATCCCGAAGAAGACACCGGAGCAGCGGGACAGCATCGGGAGCCCCTGGGACAGCATCGGGAGCGGTGAGGACCTGGTCCGGAGCAGCGGGGACAGGTGAGTACAGCTTCCTATACTTTACATTGCACGGATCCCTCAACATACGATGGATTTGACAAACGATGGGTCGTTTGGAACGAATTACCATCGTATGTTGAGGGACCACTGTATTATCCCTGTACTGTGACATCATCATTCGGTGTATTATTCCTGCACTATGACATCACTGTGTATTATCCCTGTATGGGGGGGGGGCGGGGCCTGAATGAGCTGCAGCATATGGGGGCCTTAATAGATAATCAACAACTGATATTAAGGGGGGTCCTCCTGAGCAACTGAAATGGGGGGGGGGGGGGGGCGCAGGCATATTCTCTGCACAGGGGACTTCTGCTGTCTGTGTCCGCCCCTGGGGATGGTACTTTAGAGAGGAACTTAAAATGTTTGTCTGGCAGATTCTGCAGAGACAAGTCTTTTCCAGGAAAAGTCATGGCGGTCTAAGCCGGATAGAGAATAAAAAGAGAAGTCAACGAGTCAACGCTGAGAAAAGACGTAATCTCTGAGTCGCTAAATGTAACTGTAATAACTTATATGGTCTGCAGATTGCTTGCGTACAGCTGGTATCTACCTATAGATGGTCCTATATATAATCATTCATATAGTATCCAAATCCTGTGTACAGCTGGAATAGACCACTATATGGCCAGTGTATGTCGGAATATTGTTGTTTTTTTTTGTGTTGTGAATTATATACAGTAACAATGTTGTGGTAGTCAGTCATTAGGCTGTCACAATGGTAATTGTGGTCAGTATGTGGCAGTATTAGTTGTTTCTCGCTGATAACACAGTGACACACAACTAACATTGAACACCTGTGCACGTACTTCATTTTGCCTGGAGGTGCTGGTACTGGTATTATTAGTACTGGTATTATTAGTAATATTGGTCCTGGTATACAGGTATACAGGATTTGTTCAGTAACAGTATGATGATAATATGTATGGTGATACTATTCTTTCCTATATGCTGGTATTATTGGTAATATTGGTCTTAATATACAGGATTTGGTCAGTAACAATATGATGGTAATATGTATGGTGATATTTTTCCTTGTATACTGGTATTATTGGGAATATTGGTCTTAGTATACAGGATTTGGTCAGTAACAGTATGATGGTAAAATGTATGGTGATAATATTCTTCCTTATATACTGGTATTATTGGTGATTGTGGTCTCTATGTACTGGACAGAATTTGCCATGGGGCCCACAGGACACTAGTTACTGTTACGCCGAGCGCTCCGGGTCCCTGCTCCTCCCCGGAGCGCTCGCGGCGTTCTCCTCTATGCAGCGCCCCGGTCGGACCCGCTGACCGGGAGCGCTGCACTGACATTCCCGATGGGGATGCGATTCGCATAGCGGGACGCGCCCGCTCGCGAATCGCATCCCAAGCCACTTACCCGTCCCGGTCCCCGGCTATCATGTTCTGGCGCACGTGGCTCCGCTCTCTAGGGCGCGCGCGCGCCAGCTCTCTAAGATTTAAAGGGCCAGTGCACCAGTGATTGGTGCCCGGCCCAATCAGTCTGATTAGCGCCCGGCCCAATCAGTCTGATTAGCTTCCACCTGCTCCCTGTCCATATAACCTCACTTCCCCTGCACTTCCTGGCCGGATCTTGTTGCCTTTGTGCCTAGAGAAAGCTACTACTGTGTTTACCATTACTGTGTTCCTGACCTCCTGCTATTACTATTGACTACGAACCTTGCCGCCTGCCCCGACCTTCTGCTACGTCTGACCTTGCTTCTGCCTAGTCCTTCTGTCCCACGCCTTCTCAGCAGTCAGCGAGGTTGAGCCGTTGCTGGTGGATACGACCTGGTTGCTACCGCCGCAGCAAGACCATCCCGCCTTGCGGCGGGCTCTGGTGAAAACCAGTAGCAACTTAGAACCGGTCCACCGACACGGTCCACGCCAATCCCTCGCTGACACAGAGGATCCACATCAAGCTAGCCGAATCATAACAGTTATGCCCCTGATATTATATCTCCCCTGTGGCCACTTGATATTGGTGCTGCGGCGACAGCACAACTATCTCACAGCTGATTGGATCATCATGGGAAGTCAGAAAATGATGTGGAGCCTCATATTTGAGTTTTGCCTAAGGCCTCACAAAGTCTAGAGCCAGTGTATCCATGAAACTGCTGGAGTGAGGCTGCACACCCTCCCCTAACAACCAATAGTATGGGGAGGGTGTGCTCGCCTCAGCCAATCACAGGGGCCCTGATGACTCAGCACTTTGGATCAGCTTTGCACAGTCTGCCGCAGGGAACCATTTTCTCCACTGTCAGGCAGATCAGATGTACTGAAGAAAACTGTTCCCAGAAGTGAAATGTTCCCAAGCAGCTGATGATAAATGCTGAGTCAGCAAAGCCACTGTGATTGGCTGAGGCGCACACACCCGCCCCATACTACTGGTTGTTGGTGGTGTGCAGTTTCGTTCTGCTCACAATGTTGCAGACAGGGAACATTTCTCTACAGCCTCCCTCCCTGCAGCTCTCAGGACAGTGGAACATTTGTCTACAGCAGGGGAACGATTCTCTACAGCCTCCCTCCCTGCAGTTCTCATGGCAAGGAAATGATTCTATACAGCCTCCCTCCCTGAAGTTCTCAGAGCAGGGGAACAAAATCCACATGATTTAACATTTCTGCGATGTGTAGCCATACCCTTAGGGCAGTGGTCTCTAAATTATTGACCTCCAGCTGTTGCCAAACTACAATTCCCAGCATGTCCAGTTTGCTGTCTGGGCTTGCTGGGAGTTGTACTTTTGAAACATCTGGAGACCCACAGTTTTCAGATCACTGCACATAGTTCTCTAAACTGTGGACATCCACATCTTGCAAAACCACAACTCCCAGCATGCCCAGACAGCCGTTTGCTGTCTGGACATGCTGGGAGTTCTAGTTTAGCTAAATTTGGAGGACCACAGTTTGGAGATCACTGTGCCGGTGGTCTCTAAACTGTGGCCCTCAAAATCTTGCAAAACTACAACTCCCAGCATGCACGAACAGCAAAAGGATGTTGTAGTTACGCGCCTCCAGCTGTTGCACAACTACAACTCCCATCATGCCCTTCGGTGATCACTACATATACACCCCCTTACACTGTCCGCCCCCCCCCCCCCCAATAAATATCGTATAGTACAGCAGTGTTGGGTGCCATTGGGCTTTTGGAGAGAACAACCCACAATGGAATACCCCACATGTGACCCCATTTTGGAAACTAGACCCCTCATGTAATGTAATAAGGGGTGCAGTGAGCATTTACACCCCACAGGTGTCTGACAGATTTTTGGCAGGAGTAATGAGAATACGTTCCTCTAAAGAAGGCGCTGAGCCCGCACACCAACGCCAATATTTGAGATACCTTGGCGTTGGTGTGCGGGCTCAGCGCCTTCTTTAGAGGAACGTATTCACATTACTCCTGCTAATCTACTCCACCGGTCCGACTGACGTCACACTGGGAAGTTCCTTGTGGCAGCAATTCCATCTGACTCTCCACATCCAGACGCTACTGCAGGTGTTGTGCTCTGAGCGCAACACCTAGGGGTAAGAACCCATCTTTGTCTCATCTCTTCACTCATGATAGACGGTCCTCACTAGGGGCGCACCTCTTGTTGCTTTTTTTCGTTTACATATTAATTGACAGATTTTTGGAACAGTGGTCCGTGAAAATGAAAAATGCAGAGCACTTTACATCCACATTTTTCCATACTCAGAACAAATGATGCTACATATTTTGGGAGGATTTTTTCCTATTTTCCCTTGTGAAAAGGAAAAATTTAGGGTAACACCAGCATTTAGTGTTGTGCATCCGCAGAGCATTTTACATCCACAAATGAGGTATTTCCGTATTCAGGAGAAATTGCGTTACACATTTTGTGGGTCTTATTTTCCCTTTGACCTCTTAGTGTAAAATGGTTTTGCAAGATGTGGATGGCCACAGTTTAGAGAGATATGAGCAGTGATCTGCAAACTGTGGGTCTCCAGATGTTCCAAAACTACAACTCCCAGCATGCCCAGACAGCAAATGGTCTGGACATGCTGGGAATTGTAGTTTTGCAACAGCTGGAGGTCAACAATTTAGAGACCCCTGCCCTAAGGGTATGGCCACACATCGCAGAAATGCTAAATCATGTGGATTTTGTTCCCCTGCTTTGAGAGCTGCAGTACAGGAGGCTCTAGAGCAGGGTTGTCAAACTCAAATTCATCGGGGGCCGCATCAGCAGTTTGGTCACCCTCAAAGGGCCGGTTGTAACTGTAGGACCCCTTCCACCCCCACATACCATATATGCCGGCGTATAAGACAACTGGGTGTATAAGACGACCCCCAACTCTACAATTTTTTAAATGTAGAGTTTGGGATATACTCGCCATATAAGACTACCCCTCCTACCGCAATGTACAGTACCTTGTAGTTCCCCCCACATTAGGAAGGCAGCATGTTCCCCCACATTAGTAGGCAGCATGTTCCCCCACATTAGGTAGGCAGTATAGTTCCCCCCACATTAGGTAGGCAGCATGTTCCCCCACATTAGTAGGCAGCATGTTCCCCCACATTAGGTTGGCAGTATAGTTCCCCCACATTAGGTAGGCAGTATAGTTCCCCCCACATTAGGTAGGCAGCATGTTCCCCCACATTAGTAGGCAGCATGTTCCCCCACATTAGGTTGGCAGTATAGTTCCCCCCACATTAGGCAGACAGTATAGTTCCCCCCACATTAGGCAGAAAGTATAGTTCCCCCCACATTAGGTTGGCAGTATAGTTCCCCTCACATTAGGTAGGCAGTATAGTTCCCCCCACATTAGGTAGGCAGTATAGTTCCCCCCACATTAGGTAGGCAGCATGTTCCCCCACATTAGGTAGGCAGTATAGTTCCCCCCACATTAGGTAGGCAGCATGTTCCCCCACATTAGGTTGGCAGTATAGTTCCCCCCACATTAGGTAGGCAGTATAGTTCCCCCCACATTAGGTAGGCAGTATAGTTCCCCCACATTAGTAGGTAGCATGTTCCCCCACATTAGGTTGGCAGCATGTTCCCCCACATTAGGTTGGCAGTATAGTTCCCCCCACATTAGGTTGGCAGTATAGTTCCCCCCACATTAGGTAGGCAGTATAGTTCCCCCCACATTAGGTAGGCAGCATGTTCCCCCATATTAGTAGGCAGCATGTTCCCCCACATTAGGTTGGCAGTATAGTTCCCCCCACATTAGGCAGACAGTATAGTTCCCCCCACATTAGGCAGAAAGTATAGTTCCCCCCACATTAGGTTGGCAGTATAGTTCCCCCCACATTAGGTAGGCAGTATAGTTCCCCCCACATTAGGTAGGCAGTATAGTTCCCCCCACATTAGGTAGGCAGCATGTTCCCCCACATTAGGTAGGCAGTATAGTTCCCCCCACATTAGGTAGGCAGTATAGTTCCCCCCACATTAGGTAGGCAGCATGTTCCCCCACATTAGTAGGCAGCATGTTCCCCCACATTAGGTAGGCAGTATAGTTCCCCCACATTAGGTAGGCAGTATAGTTCCCCCCACATTAGGTAGGCAGCATGTTCCCCCACATTAGGTTGGCAGTATAGTTCCCCCCACATTAGGTAGGCAGCATGTTCCCCCACATTAGGTTGGCAGTATAGTTCCCCCCACATTAGGTAGGCAGTATAGTTCCCCCCACATTAGGTAGGCAGTATAGTTCCCCCCACATTAGTTGGCAGCATGTTCCCCCACATTAGTTGGCAGTAGTTTGGGAGGATTTTTTCCTATTTTCCCTTGTGAAAAGGAAAAATTTAGGGTAACACCAGCATTTAGTGTTGTGCATCCGCAGAGCATTTTACATCCACAAATGAGGTATTTCCGTATTCAGGAGAAATTGCGTTACACATTTTGTGGGTCTTATTTTCCCTTTGACCTCTTAGTGTAAAATGGTTTTGCAAGATGTGGATGGCCACAGTTTAGAGAGATATGAGCAGTGATCTGCAAACTGTGGGTCTCCAGATGTTCCAAAACTACAACTCCCAGCATGCCCAGACAGCAAATGGTCTGGACATGCTGGGAATTGTAGTTTTGCAACAGCTGGAGGTCAACAATTTAGAGACCCCTGCCCTAAGGGTATGGCCACACATCGCAGAAATGCTAAATCATGTGGATTTTGTTCCCCTGCTTTGAGAGCTGCAGTACAGGAGGCTCTAGAGCAGGGTTGTCAAACTCAAATTCATCGGGGGCCGCATCAGCAGTTTGGTCACCCTCAAAGGGCCGGTTGTAACTGTAGGACCCCTTCCACCCCCACATACCATATATGCCGGCGTATAAGACAACTGGGTGTATAAGACGACCCCCAACTCTACAATTTTTTAAATGTAGAGTTTGGGATATACTCGCCATATAAGACTACCCCTCCTACCGCAATGTACAGTACCTTGTAGTTCCCCCCACATTAGGAAGGCAGCATGTTCCCCCACATTAGTAGGCAGCATGTTCCCCCACATTAGGTTGGCAGTATAGTTCCCCCACATTAGGTTGGCAGTATAGTTCCCCCCACATTAGGTAGGCAGTATAGTTCCCCCCACATTAGGTAGGCAGCATGTTCCCCCACATTAGTAGGCAGCATGTTCCCCCACATTAGGTTGGCAGTATAGTTCCCCCACATTAGGTAGGCAGTATAGTTCCCCCCACATTAGGTAGGCAGCATGTTCCCCCACATTAGTAGGCAGCATGTTCCCCCACATTAGGTTGGCAGTATAGTTCCCCCCACATTAGGCAGACAGTATAGTTCCCCCCACATTAGGCAGAAAGTATAGTTCCCCCCACATTAGGTTGGCAGTATAGTTCCCCTCACATTAGGTAGGCAGTATAGTTCCCCCCACATTAGGTAGGCAGTATAGTTCCCCCCACATTAGGTAGGCAGCATGTTCCCCCACATTAGGTAGGCAGTATAGTTCCCCCCACATTAGGTAGGCAGTATAGTTCCCCCCACATTAGGTAGGCAGTATAGTTCCCCCACATTAGTAGGTAGCATGTTCCCCCACATTAGGTTGGCAGCATGTTCCCCAACATTAGGTTGGCAGTATAGTTCCCCCCACATTAGGTTGGCAGTATAGTTCCCCCCACATTAGGTAGGCAGTATAGTTCCCCCCACATTAGGTAGGCAGTATAGTTCCCCCACATTAGTAGGTAGCATGTTCCCCCACATTAGGTTGGCAGCATGTTCCCCCACATTAGGTTGGCAGTATAGTTCCCCCCACATTAGGTTGGCAGTATAGTTCCCCCCACATTAGGTAGGCAGTATAGTTCCCCCCACATTAGGTAGGCAGCATGTTCCCCCATATTAGTAGGCAGCATGTTCCCCCACATTAGGTTGGCAGTATAGTTCCCCCCACATTAGGCAGACAGTATAGTTCCCCCCACATTAGGCAGAAAGTATAGTTCCCCCCACATTAGGTTGGCAGTATAGTTCCCCCCACATTAGGTAGGCAGTATAGTTCCCCCCACATTAGGTAGGCAGTATAGTTCCCCCCACATTAGGTAGGCAGCATGTTCCCCCACATTAGGTAGGCAGTATAGTTCCCCCCACATTAGGTAGGCAGTATAGTTCCCCCCACATTAGGTAGGCAGCATGTTCCCCCACATTAGTAGGCAGCATGTTCCCCCACATTAGGTAGGCAGTATAGTTCCCCCACATTAGGTAGGCAGTATAGTTCCCCCCACATTAGGTAGGCAGCATGTTCCCCCACATTAGGTTGGCAGTATAGTTCCCCCCACATTAGGTAGGCAGCATGTTCCCCCACATTAGGTTGGCAGTATAGTTCCCCCCACATTAGGTAGGCAGTATAGTTCCCCCCACATTAGGTAGGCAGTATAGTCCCCCCCACATTAGTTGGCAGCATGTTCCCCCACATTAGATGGCAGTATAGTTCCCCCCACATTAGGTTGTCAGCACCACCCCCTCCCTCGCCACAGACATACAGCCTCCAGCCATATACAGTGTATGGCTGGAGGCTGTATGCTGCCCCCACTGTGATCTGGTCACCGCTCCTCCGGCCCGGGGTCACAATCTACTGCTATGGCCTATGGACCATAGCAGTAGGTGCCAGGACCGGTCAAGCGGTGACCGGAACGCTGAAGAGAAGAAGATAACGCGCCGCCGGTCACTTACCAAGCCCCGGCCGGAGAGCGTCCTCCCGCGTCTCTATGGTTGTACGCACGGGACGTCACTGACGTCCCGTGCGTACAACCATAGAGGCGGAGGACCAGGAGGACCGAAGGAGGATCGCTAGGGGGCAGACGTTGGGGAAGGCTGGCGGCCGGAGGAGGCTACGCAGGCCACATGACGAGGTCTGGCGGGCCTTGTGTTTGACTCCCGTGCTCTAGAGAATCTTTCCCCTGCCCTGACAGCTGCAGGGAGGGAGGCTGTAGAGAAATGTTCTTTGTCTGCAATATAGTGAGCAGAACGAGACTGCACACCACCACCAACAACCAATAGTATGGGGCGGGTGTGTGCACCTCAGCCAGCCAATCACAGTGGCTTTGGTGACAGCTAGTGTTGAGCGGCATAGGCCATATTCGAATTTGCGATATTTTGCGAATATATGGACGAATATCAATCATATATTCGCTAAATTCGCATATTCGGAATATTCACGTTTTATTTTTGCATATGCGAAAATTAGCATATGAACATTTTCGCATATGTGAAAATTCGCGCACCAGTCTCACACAGTAGTATTAGAGCCTTCTTTACACCACACAAGCTGGAAGCAGAGAGGGTGATCACTGTGATGTGTACTGTGAAGAGCAAAAAAAAAAAAAAAAACGAATATTCGTAATTACGAATATATAGTGCTATATTTGCGAATACACAAATAAAATTCGCATTGCGAATATTCGCAAGCAACACTAGTGACAGCATTTAGCTGCTTGGGAACATTTCTCTTCAGGTAACAGTTTTCTTCAGTATATAGGATGTACCTGACAGTGGAACATGCCGGGTGTAGTGAAGAAAATGGTTCCCTGCTGCAGACTGTGCAAAGCAGATCCAAAGTGCTGTGTCATCAGGGCCCCTGTGATTGGCTGAGGCGTGCACACCCTCCCCATACTATTGGTTGTTGGGGGAGGGTGTGCAGCCTCGCTCCAGCAGCTTCTTGGACACATTTTTCTATCCCGACCTCCAGCTCTCACACAGCGGAAAGTAGCAAATTATCTCCCTGCTATGAGAGCGGAGAGATCGGGTAGAGATGCAGGGATCCTGGTCACATTTCTCTACAGCAGCTTCTCCCCCGATCACGCTCCCACACAGGGATATTTGGCCACAAGTCTGCGAACACGCTGCCACACAGTGGGGTGTTCTTGCCACTCACTCCCCGCTGTGAGAGTGGAGAGATCAGGGCACGTTTCTCTATACCAGCTGCTCTCCGTGCTCTCTCACAGTGGGGTGTAGCAAAGGATTTCCCCGCTGTGAAAGCAAAGAGGATCGGGGATCGCAAGTACAGAACTCCTCTTCTCTCAGTAGTAGCAGGGATCTCGGGGCCAAGTAGCCTCCACTCTGGGCACATTTCCCCACTGTAGCGGGGATCTCGGGGCCACTTTTACTTACAATCCCCGCTTTCACAGCTTGCTACATCCCGCTGTGTGACAGCTGGGAGATCGGGGAGCAGCAGGGTGAACATGTCACTTGTCCCCCGCAGCGCTCATGACGTCTCCCCGCTATGATATGATATGTATCACTTGTCCCCCGCAGTGTGATGTCCTCTGTGACGCTATCCCCGCCTCTGCTCCCCAAGAGCGGAGATGTCACCTGTGTCCCCAGCAGCACTCTCACAGTAGGACAGTGTGCTTCCTCCTGTTGTGAGCATAGCGATGTGAAGAAAACAGCGTCTAACACAGCAGGGTGGATCAGCTGACACATGCACACCGCCCCCTACATTTACTGTCTTCTCTCTGCTGGGGTCTCTCCTCTTAGCTGATGCCGTCTGGGGGGCAGTTAGGGTGTTGCTGCAGAGGCAGCTCTCTAATTAGGCGATTTAGGCGGCCGCCTAAGGCCTCGCGCTAAAAGGGGCCTCGCAGCCCCCTAAATGGTGTAGTTAGAGCAGTGATCTTGGCGACATTTTTTTTTCCAAATGTCCCGCCCCGGCCTGCGCGCAGGGGGGAAGGGAAGCTTGCATTCGCACTGCGCACACAGCGTCCTCCTGCGTCCCCTGCATCTCCCCCTCCCCGCGCAGTGAGCCGAAAATGGTGCCCGGTGGAGCGAGCCGGACTGCCGTGGAACTGCAAGCTGCGCGGGCCGGCTTGCTTAAAGGGGTAGTCCAGTGGTGAAAAACTTATCCCCTATCCTAAGGATAGGGGATAAGTTTGAGATTGCGGGGTGTCCGACCGCTGGGGCCCCCCTGAGATCTCTCTGTACGGGGGCCAGGCTCTCCGGCCAGATAACGGGTGTCAACCTCCGCACGAAGCGGCAGCCGACACGCCACCTCAATACATCTCTATGGCAGAGCCGGAGATTGCCGAAGGCAGCGCTTCGGCTCTGCCATAGAAATGTATTGAGGGGGCGTGTCGGCAGCTGCTTCGTGCGGAGGTCGACACGCCCCCTTCCCGCGGGCTGTCGGGGCTCCGTACAGGAGATCGCAGGGGGCCCCATCTGTCGGACCCCCGCCATCTCAAACTTATCCCCTCCTTAGGATAGGGGATAATTTGTTCACCACTGGGTCACCACTGGGCTACTCCTTTAAGGTAGCGTACCCTTTCCACCCCCTGTTACCCTTCTCAACCCTGTCCAAACCCCCCCCCCCCCCCCCAGGTGGACCTGGGTGACGGTGGGGGGGTTTGGACAGGGTTGAGAAGGGTAACGGGGTGGAAAGGGTACGCTACCTTAAAGGAGTAGTCCAGTGGTGACTCAGTGGTGAACAACATATCTGTCCAGGCATGCTGGGAGTTGTAGTTTTGCAACAGCTGGAGGCACCCTGGTTGGGAAACACTGATCCAGTCCATACTCATCCCACACCATGGCCAGTTAGGATGTCAGGTGTGTACATTGTCCGTAATAATGTTATAATAACATGTTTCCCCCCCCCCCCCCCCCCCCCGTCACCCCTGTTCACCCCTGTTCACCCCTGTTCATCTCCCCCCCCCCCCCTCCCCCGTCACCCATGTCTACCCCCCCTCCTGTCACCCATGGCCATTCATTTTGTGGTGTAGGGAAACCCCTTGGAGCCCTGCTGGCTCATCGAGAATCAGGGGCCCTTTAAGTGGTGTTACTCTGGCAGCTCTGGATGTAAATTTAGCAATATATCAATGATATAAGTATCCAGTCCAGTGTTTCCCAACCAGGATGCCTCCAGCTGTTGCAAAACTACAACTCCCAGCATGCCCAGAGCCTAAGTTTGTCCAGGCATGCTGGGAGTTATAGTTTTGCAACAGCTGGAGGCACCCTGGTTGGGAAACACTGATCCAGTCCATACTCATCCCACACCATGGCCAGTTAGGATGTCAGGTTTGTACACGGTCCGTAATAATGTTATAAAACATGTCCACCCCCCTGTCCACCCCCCCCCCCCTGTAACCCCTGTCCACCCTTGTCACCCATGTCTACCCCCCCCCCTCTCACCTATGTCCACCCTCCTATCATCCCATCATTCATGTCCACCCTCCTGTCACCCATGTCCGCCTTGTCCACTCCGCTGTCCATCCCTGTCACCCATGTTTTACCCCCGCAGTCTACCCTGTCAACCATGTCCACCCTCTGGTTCACCCATCTGTCCCTTTGTTACCCCAGTCCACCCCTCTGTCACTCCTGTCCCTCTTTTACCCCCTTGTCCACCCCTCTGACCCCCTGTCTCCCATGTCCACCCTCCTGTCATCCATGTCCACCCCCCCATCAAACCCTCCGTCATCCCTGTCCATCCCTATCACCCATGTTCACCCTCCATTGTCCACCCCCTGACCACATCCTTGTCACCCATGTCCACCCCCTATTCACCCCTCTGTCACCCCTGTCCACCCCTCTGTTACCACCTTGTCACTCCTGTCCACCCCTCTGTCACCCCCTATGCCCCCGTCACCCATGTTCACTCTTCTACACCCATCTGTCACCCTTGTACACCTCCCTACACCCCTCTGTACACTCCTCTGCACCCCTCTGTCACCCATGTAAACTCCTCTACACCCCTCTGTCACCCATGTACACTCCTCTACACCCCTGTCACCCATGTACACTCCTCTACACCCCTCTGTACACTATTCTCCACCCCTCTGTCACCCATGTACACTCCTCTACACCCCTCTGTAACCCATGCGGAGCCTAATAGGTTTGTTTTGCAGGTTTAACGGTGAAGAATTGTGGAAGAAATTGTCATGATGGCCCAAACCAAATGGAGAAGAGAAGGCAACGAAGCAAATTAGAGAAGATGTCATTGGTGAGTTGCTGTATAAAGCAGCACTTTAAACTACATACCCACTGATAAATAGATATAGCGCATTGCGTTTTTTCTTTTTTTTTACCATTTTATCCTTTTTTTTTTTTTTTTTTTTTTTTTGCTCTTCAACCTCGGTAGGGGAGCCCCACGTAAAAAAAAATGTTTTAAATATTTATTTATTTATTTATTTTTCTTCTTTTTTATCGTGCTTGGGGGGCCTCAGATATATTTTTGCCTAAGGCCTCGAAAAGTCTAGAGCCGTCTCTGGTTCAGGATAGTTAAGGGCGCTGTTAACCCTTGTCACTCGTGACGCCAGGGTGTGGGTTAAATGCTGTGTTTCTCGATAGGCCTATTGCCACCCTTCCCAAGAGCAATAGGTGATGCAGAAATAAAGGATTGTCCACAACCACTGTTAACTGAAAACTTGCAGGAACTTTTACTGAAGAATTTCTGTACATGCAGCAGTAGTAACAGTCCAGATAACAGAGTCTCTTTTCATATAGCTTAAGCAGCGATTGACAGTTGGTTGGGATCAGATAAGCTAAATTTAGCTTCTTAGGGATTGTATAGCAGAGATCCACTGGATTTAAGGTTGAGTTTAGGTCCAGTGGTCTTGCGTTGAGTAGCGGGGAATTGCTTAGTCTATACGCTATGTTAGAGGCCGAGGCCGCAAGGCTTTGGCCTAGTAAATCGTCTTGTAAGCTGCGGAGGTCCTACCTCTTCCAGAGTCAGCAACCCAAGAGAGCGATCAAGATGGCGCAGGTCCCTTATATGGGCAGGGGCTGGCCATTTTGGATTGGTCCATAACAACTGTCACTCACCGTTACAGTGCATTGTAGGTGAACACGTCACGGGAGCCTCCAAAAAGGTCCTGTAGCAAAACCATAAAGTTCTAATCTAATAACATGACCCGTAGGTCCTGCTACGCCTGAACGGGTAGGCAATTACATATATACATATATCTATACTTAGTTATATCTATAAAAACTTCTATATAGTCATAGACTGAGGGGCAGGGGCGGACTGACAGGCGGTCCAATCGGCCGTCGTCCTAAGACCCGGCCGGGAAGGAGGCCCACTGTCCACTGCCTGTCACTTTAAATAAAATAAAAAATATATATTTTAATTTCCCGTGACACCCGGGCCCGGCACCGCTACCGCGGTGTCTGTGATTTAGCCGGCGGGCCCGCCCCCCCGGAGAACCAGTGGCATCGCTTGAGGGGGCTGAGAGGAGACCATGGCCCCCCCTAAATCAGGCCGTGCTCCCCCGATGCCGCAGGATTTATAATTTCCCGCCTCAGCCTGTGACTCAGAGCGCCGGAGGGGGGGAAGAGAAGCGTACGTGCGTACTGCGCACCCAGCGTCCCCCTTCCCCTGCGTCCCCCTCCGGCACAGTAAGCCGAAAATGGTGCCGAAGATGCCGTGGAACTGCAAGCTGCGCCCTGGGCCGGCTTGCTTAAAGTACTGTACCCTTTCCACCCCTCTGTCAGCCCCCCCCCCCCCCGGGTCACCCATTCCCCCCGTCATTCATGTCCCCCCTCCTTTCATTCATGTCCGTCTTGTCCACCCTGTCACCCATGTTCACCACCATCCGTGTCACCCATGTTCACCACCTCCCCTGTCCAGCCCCAGTCTACCCTGTCACCCATGTCCATCCCCCATTCACCCCTCTGTCCCTTTTGTCACCCCTCTTTTACCCCTTTGTCATCATTTTCCACCCCCCCCCCTCACTGCCTCCCATTTCCACCCCGTCATCCATGTCCACCTTGGCCACCCCTGTCCACCCCCTTATTCACCTCTCTGTCCCTTTGTGACCCCTGTCCACCCCTCTTTTACCCCCTTGTCATGCCTGTCCACACCTCTGACCCCCTGTCACCCCCTGTCGCCCATGTCCACCCTCCAATCTACCCCCTGTCACCCATGTCCGCAGCCTTATTCACCCCTTTAACCCCCTTGTCATCCTTGTCCATCCCCCCTGTCATCCATGTCCCCCCCTGGGCAACCCTCTGACCACCCCCCAGTCTACCCCTCTGTCAACCATGTCCACCCCCTATTCACCCCTCTGACCCCCTGTTAACGCCCCCCTGTCTCCCTTGTCTACCCCCGTCAGCCATGTCCACCCCCCATTCACCCCCCTGTCACCCCTGTTCACCACCCCCGTTCACCCCCCCCCCTGTCATCCATGTCCACCTTGGCCACCCCTCTGTCACCCCTGTCCATATCTCTGTCACCCATGATCACCCCCCATCCACCCCTCTGACCACCCCCTAGTCTACCCCTCTGTCACCCATGTCCACCCCCTATTCACCCCTCTGTCCCTTTGTCACCCCAGTCCACCCCTCTCTCACTCCTGTCCACCCCTCTTTTACCCCCTTTTCACCCTCCTGTCATGCATGTCCACCCCCCTATCCACCTCTGTCACCCTTGTCCATCCCCCTGTCACCCATGATATTCACTCTCCATTGTCCACCCCTGACCACATCCTTGTCACCCATGTCCATCCCCTATTCACCCCTCTGTCCCTTTGTCACCCCTCTCCACCCCTCTGTAACCCCCTACGCCCCGTCACCCATGTTCACTCTTCTACACCCCTCTGTCACCCATGTACACTCCTCTACACCCCTCTGCCACCCATGTACACTCCTCTACACCCCTCTGTCGCCCATGTACACTCCTCTACACCCGTCACCCATGTACACTCCTCTACACCCGTCACCCATGTACACTCCTCTACACCCCTGTCACCCATGTACACTCCTCTACACCCCTCTCTCGCCCATGTACACTCCTCTACACCCCTGTCGCCCATCTACACTCCTCTGTCACCCATCTACACCCCTCTGCCACCCATGTACACTCCTCTACACCCCTCTGCCACCCATGTACACTCCTCTACACCCCTCTGTCACCCATGTACATTCCTCTACACCCCTCTGTCACCCATGTACACCCGTCACCCATGTACACTCCTCTACATCCCTCTATCGCCCATGTATACTCCTCTACACTCCTCTGTCGCCCATGTACACTCCTCTGCCACCCATGTACACTCCTCTACACCCCCCTGTCACCCATGTACACTCCTCTACACCCCTCAGTCACCCATGTACACTCCTCTGTCACCCATCGACACCCCTCTGCCACCCATGTACACTCCTCTACACCCCTCTGTCACCCATGTACACTCCTCTACACCCCTCAGTCGCCCATGTACACTCCTCTGCCACCCATGTACACTCCTCTACAACCCCTCTGTCGCCCATGTACACTCCTCTACACCCCTGTCACCCATGTACACTCCACTACACCCCTCTATCGCCCATGTACACTCCTCTACACGCCTCTGTCGCCCATGTATACTCCTCTACACCCCTCAGTCACCCATCTACACCCCTGTCACCCATGTACACTCTGCACCCCTCTATCGCCCATGTACACTCCTCTACACCCCTCTGTCACCCATGTACACTCCTCTACACCCCTCTGTCACCCATGTACACTCCTCTACACCCCTCTGTCACCCATGGAAAAGAAATGTGGAGCCTTATAGGTTTGTTTTGCAGGTTTAATGGAGAAGAATTGTGGCTGGAAGAAATCGTCATGATGGCGCAGATTAGGCTGATTAGAGAAAACGTCATTTGTGAGTTGCTGTCTAAAGCAGCACTTTAATCTACAGCTAAATAGATATAGTGCATTTTGTGTATTGCGGCCCTTTTCCCACCCCCTGCTTGGGTGAGGCTGAGGCCTCTAAGATTTATTAAAGAAATAGCACAGCAGCACAGAGTATTTCTGGAGGGAACTGTCGTGAGGCAGACTGTCTGCCAGAAATACTCTGTGCTGCGGGGAAGCCTACTCCTTCTACCTGCCTTTCACCGCCCCCCTACATGATGGTACAGTCAGAGATATAAGTTATATTTCACATACACAACTTATATCTCAGACTGTGCCATCATGTAGGGAGCGGTGAAAGGCAGGAGTAGGCTTCCCAGCAGCACAGAGTATTTCAGACAGTCTGCCTCACTACAGTTCCCTCCAGAAATACTCTGAGCTGCTGTGCTATTTCTGTAATAAATCTAAGAGGCCTCAGCCTCACCCAAGCAGGAGGCAAAAAAGGTAAATTGTGTGGCTTATAAATGGACTAGTTGCCATTTTTTACCTGCCTTTCACCGCTCACTATATGATGGTTATATATCTGACTGTGCCATCATGTAGTGAATGGTGAAAGGCAGGTACTCCTGTGAAAAACTTTTTTTTTTCTTTTCTTTTTTTTAACCCCTTAAGGACCAAGGACGTACCGGTACGTCCTTGGTCCTGCTCTTCTGATATAACGCAGGGTTACACAGTAACCCCGCGTCATATCACGGCGGGCCCGGCGTCATAGTGAAGCCGGGACCCGCCTCTAATAGCGCTCAGCGCCGCGCGCTATTAACCCTTTAGCCGCGTGCTCAGAGCTGAGCCGCGCGGCTAAAAGTGAAAGTGAACGTTCCCGGCTAGCTCAGTCGGGCTGTTCGGGATAGCCGCGGCTAATTGCGGCATCCCGAACAGCTGACAGGACAGCGGGAGGGCCCCTTCCTGCCTCCTCGCTGTCCGATCGCCGAATGACTGCTCAGTGCCTGAGATCCAGGCATGAGCAGTCATGCGGCAGAATCGTTGATCACTGGTTTCTTATGAGAAACCAGTGATCAATGATGAAGATCAGTGTGTGCAGTGTTATAGGTCCCTATGGGACCTATAACACTGCAAAAAAAAAAGTGAAAAAAAAAGTGAATAAAGATCTCCTCCCCTATTAAAAGTTTGAATCACCCCCCTTTTCCAATAAAAAAAAAAAAAACAGTGTAAATAAAAATAAACATATATGGTATCGCCGCGTGCGGAAATGTCCGAATTATAAAAATATATCATTAATTAAACCGCTCGGTCAATGGCAAAAAAATTCCAAAGTCCAAAATAGTGCATTTTTGGTCACTTTTTATATCATTTAAAAATTAATAAAATGAATAAGTCCTATCAATGCAAAAATGGTACCGTTAAAAACTTCAGACCCCGGCGCAAAAAATGAGCCCTCATACCGCCCCATACATGGAAAAATAAAAAAGTTATAGGGGTCAGAAGATGACAATTTTAAACGTATTAATTTTCCTTCATGTAGTTATGATTTTTTCCAGAAGTCCGACAAAATCAAACCTATATAAGTAGGGTATCATTTTAATTGCATGGACCTACAGAATAAATATCAGGTATCATTTTTACCGAAAAATGTACTACGTAGAAACGGAAGCCCCCAAAAGTTACAAAACAGCGTTTTTTTTTTCAATTTTGTCGCACAATGATTTTTTTTCCCGTTTCACCGTAGATTTTTGGGCAAAATGACTGATGACATTACAAAGTAGAATTGGTGGCGCAAAAAATAAGCCATCATATGGATTTTTAGGTGCAAAATTGAAAGAGTTATGATTTTTTAAAGGCAAGGAGCAAAAAACGAAAATGCAAAAACGGAAAAAACCCCGGTCCTAAAGGGGTTAAATCAACTGGTGCTAGAAAGTTAAACAGACTTGTAAATTACTTCTATTAAAAATCTTAATCCTTCCTTATTAGCGGCTGTATACTACAGAGGAAATTCTTTTCTTTTTGGATTTCTCTTCTGTTACGACCACGGTGCTCTCTGCTGACACCTCTGTCTGTCAGGAACTGTCCAAAGCAGGAGAAATTCCCCATAGCAAACATATGCTGCTCGGTGTCAGCAGAGAGCACTGTGGTCGTGACAGAAAAAAATAAATTTCCTTTGAAGTATGCAGCCGCTAATAAGTACTGGTAGGAATAAGATTTTTTAATAGAAGTAATTTACAAATCTGTTTAACTTTCTGGCACAAGTTGATTTAAAAAAATGTTTTCCACTGTAGTACCTCTTTAAGGTGAGTGAAGGCTGGAGCCAAGTTGGACTGGGTATCGCAGACAGAGATCCCAAGTTGGCACAAAAAGGAGGAGTATAGTTCAGTGTTTTTAAGCGCTTGGTGTAGTTAAGGTTATTGGCATTGCCATCCTCAAAGTACACCATAGCCTCAAGCACCCTGCACCCCCTATTCTATGGCAAATATTCAACATTTATTTATTCAACATTTAAGAAATGGCATGGGGGATGGGAGGGGGGGTTTAAGAAATGGCATGGGGGATGGGAGGGGGGGTTTAAGAAATGGCATGGGAGGGGGGGGTTAAGAAATGGCATGGGAGGGGGGGGGGTTAAGAAATGGCATGGGAGGGGGGGTTTAAGAAATGGCATGGGGGATGGGAGGGGGGTTTAAGAAATGGCATGGGGGATGGGAGGGGGGGTAAAGAAATGGCACAGGGGATGGGAGGGATACAATATATATGTGGGGGGAACTTTCCTACTAGTCTCCCCATCAATCAATTAGGCCCCCCTCACCCTCTGTCTCATCAATCACCCCCTCCCCCACCTACACCCCATCCTTAGTCTCTTCATCAATCCCCCCACCATCCTCGGTCTCCTCAATCAATCTAACCCCTCATGAATTTATCACCCCCAGCCCTTCTCGTGTCTCCTCACCTTCCTGGAGATCACTGCAGCGATGTTGGGCGGGCGGCTGCACCTGCCACTGCCTCTGCCTGGTTATCATAGGGTCAGAGGCAGAGACGCGTCAGGGCCCAGGGCTTGGAGCAGACGTGCGTGCGTACCTGCGTGGAGCACGTCTACTCCCACCATGCCCCTGGCCTCCCATCACGCCCCTAACCTGCGCTGATTTTTAAAGGGCCGGCGCGCAGGTAATTAAAAGAAAATAAAGATTGCTGGCAGCGACGGGCTCGGCTGAACAGTACTATGCGATGCCGATCTGATTCGGCGATCGCATAGTAATAGTATGAGCCGGGCTCAGATCATTCCGGGACACTGCATTGTCCCGGAATGAGGGTGAACGGGACCCGGGACTCTCCAAATGCGGAACTGTCCCGGGGCGATCCGGGACACGTGGTCACCCTAAGTTTCATCCAAACTTACCGGCACAGCCCGGAATCCGAATGAAAATACAGACTGTGCCGGTAAAATACCGGCAGGGTGGCAACCCTAGTCCCTCTCCCTACATGACTAAACTCTGATCCTCTTACATATTGCACAACTGGCAGGGATTTGTACACACAATAGTTTATGCAATATGAAAATATTACACTGCTCAAAAAAAAATTAAAATGGGCACGGTCACCAAACTTTTTTTTTTTGATATGTTGTAGTACTTATGTACTACAACATATCTCTAATATAGATCTATTAATTTTTTCGCCGTTAAAATAGTTTATTTTAATGTTGAAAATCGGATACTAGGGATCTCCCTCCTAGTGGCCGGCTGCAGGCTGGCGTGACGTCACGCATGAATTCGGACCGATGTCGGCCGGGCATCGGTCCTAATTCATTTAGCCTGCGCTTGCTCCCTGCCTGTCAATCAGACTGGCGGGAGCGAGTGCTGAGAGTGCATTGGCTACCTGGCTTCACACTATGGCCCCACCTCCCAGCATCTACACGCCGCCGCTGCTTCTGCTGCTCTGCACTCGGGTATGGCGGGGGGGGGGGGGGGGGGGGAGTGGGGTTCGGGGTAGCGCTGCAACAACTATTGATTTCAACGGAGGGTGGGGGGAGTGGGGTAGCGCTGCGCCAACTATTGATTTCAACGGTGGGTGGGGGAAGCGGGATAGCGCTGCGCCAACTATTGATTTCAACAGGGGGGGTGGGGCAGGGTTCGGGGTAACTCAGGGTGCCTCCAGTTGTTTCACCACTACAACTCCCAGCATGTCCTGACAGCCAGTAAATGTCAGGGCAAGCTGGGAGTTGTAGTGGTGAAACAGCTGGAGGCACCCTGTATAGTGAACTAAGGGCCGAAGTGTCAGCCCCAGCAGGCATCAGTGACGTGGTGGCTGCTGGGGAAGTTTGCCTGGTAGTGAGCACACTACCAGGCAGACAAAAAGCCATTTTTAATATAGTAAAAAAAATAAATAAATGTAAAGGCAGGAAGGGGGTTAGGGATAGATGGGCAATAGGCAGGGACAGAAAAAAAAAATGGATGGTGGGAGCTACCCTTTAAGGGAACACTAAGATAACACATCCTAAATCTGAATGAATGAAATTATCGTATGAAATACTTTCGTCTTTACATAGTTGAATGTGCTGACAACAAAATCATACAAAAATGATCAATGGAAATCAAATTTATCAACCCATGGAGGTCAGGATATGGAGTCACACTCAAAATCAAAGTGGAAAACTGCACTACAGGGTGATTCAACTTTGATGTAATGTCCTTAACAAGTCAAAATGAGGCTTAGTAGTGTGTGTGGCCTCCACATGCCCGTATGACCTCCCTACAATGCCTGGGCATGCTCCTGATGAGGTGGAAGATGGTCTCCTGAGGGATGTCCTCCCAGACTTGGACTAAAGCATCCTGGACAGACTGTGGTGCAACTGTTGGTGGATGGAGCGAGACATGATGTCCCCGATGTGCTCAATCGGATTCAGGTCTGGGGAACGGGCGGGCCAGTCCATTGCATCAATGCCTTCCTCTTGCAGGAACTGGTCTGGCATTGTCTTGCATTAGGAGGAAACCAGGGCCAACCGCATCTGCATATGGTCTCACAAGGGGTCTGAGGATCTCATCTCGGTACCTAATAGCAGTCAGGCTACCTCTGGCAAGCACATGGAGGGCTGTGCGGTCCCGTAAAGCAATGCCACCCCACACTATTACTGACCCACTGCCAAACTGGTCATGCTGGAGGATGTTTCAGGCAGCAGAACGTTCTCCACGGTGTCTCTAGACTTTGTCATATCTGTCACATGTGCTCAGTGTGAACCTGCTTTCATCTGTGAAGAACACAGGGCGCCAGTGGCAAATTTGCCAATCTTGGTGTTCTCCGGCAAATGCCAAACGTCCTGCACGGTGTTGGACTGTAAGCACAACCCCTACTTGTGGACGTCGGGCCCTCATAGAGTCTGTTTCTGACTGTTTGAGTGGACATATGCACATTTGTGGCCGGCAGGAAGTCATTTTGCAGGGCTCTGGCAGTGCTCCTCCTTGCACAAAGGCGGAGGTAGTGGTCCTGTTGCTGGGTTATTGCCCTCCTACAGCCTCCTCCACATCTTCTGATGTAGAGGCTTGTTTCCTGGTAGCACCTCAATGCTCTGGACACTACGCTGAGGCTAAGTTTCTACTTGGTTTTTTGTCCTGCGTTTTTTGGTTTGAAAAAAAAAAAAAAAGTCTGAAAAAACACCAGTGCAATTTCCTGCGTCTGGCGTTTTTGCTGCCTTTTTTTCATTTGTGTGGAAATTGCATTTTTGGCAACTTTGGCATTTTTGTTTGGTACCCAAAATTTGTTGGGCACCAAAAAAAAAAGAAAAAAAAAAAAAAAAGGATGCAGTAGTGATGGAAAAAAATATATAAACAAAATTTATATTTTTTTTATAAGGAAATTTTAAATTATTTTTAATAAAGTGTGTGTTTCACTTTTTTCCTCTCTCTCTTTTTGGACATTTTTTAGGTAGTACTACTACTCCCAGCATGGAACACTGTTCAATGATGGGAGTAGTAGTACCTGTACTAATAGACATATCGCCCGATGCGATCGTCCATAATATAGCAGAGATGGGGAGCGGCTCTATACAGCGCTCATATCTCTGCTCTGTACTGCGGCCAGTGATGTGAATAGAACATCATTCATTCATATTTTCCGCCCAAAGTGGTGATTGGCTGGATGGTGGCAGCCAATCACAGCTCTGAGGGAAATATGAATGAGTGATGTTCTATTCACATCCCTGGCCAGAGTATAGAGCAGAGATAAGAGCGCTGTATAGATCCGCTCCTCATCTCTGCAATAGAAAGGACGATCACAGCAGATGTCAGGAGTGATACCCGCTGTGATCTGTCCTTAACTGCCGATACTACAACTCCCATCATGGAGCACACTCTGCTCCATGTTGGTAGCTGTAGTACCTGAAGTTAAGGAAGGATCACAGCGAATGTCACTCCTGACACCCACTGTGATCCTTCTGTATAATGTATACTAGATGCGGCTGGACGCTCTTCTATGGTCCCCTGCACTGCGGTATATATACACCCACTCATATTTCCCACAGAGAGCTGTGATTGGCCAGATGGTTCCAGCCAATCACAGCTCTCTGCAGGAAATATGAATAGGTGTGTATATATATATATATATATATATATATATATATATATATATATACACACACACACACACACACATACACATACGGCAGTGCAGGGGACTAAAGAAGAGTGGCCGGCCGCATCTATACATTATACAGAAGGATCCAAATGGAACCTGGGACGATCTGTCAATTAGTACAGGTACTACTACTCCCATCATGGAACAGTGTGTTCCATGCTGGGAGTAGTAGTACCATCTAAAAAATAAAGAATAAAAAGTGAAAAACACACAGACTACATTTTTATTATTGTCGGCTATATTTTTAGGTCCCTGCCCGCCCAGATAAATTGATCCCTGTTTGAAAATGTTTAAAAAAATTTGTTATAAAAAAGATAACTTTAAATACAATTTTTTACATCACTACTGTATCTTTATTATTTTTTTTAATGGTACCCTACGAAATTTTATTTGAAAAAAAAGGTATCTCCATCACTTTTTTGGATCGCTAAAGTCCAAAAGAGAGTAAAAAACCCCTGAAAAAACGCCAAAGTTAAAACCAACATGGTGTTTTTCTTGGCGATTTTTACGCTCATCTGAGAAAAACGCCACGATTTCAGGGGGAAAAAAAAAACGACAGTGGCTCAACATGCTGCGATTTTGGAAAACCGCTAAGAAGCTGAAAAGCGCCAAAAAAAAGGAGTGAAAAAACCGCCAAACTGAAAAACGCCAAGTGGAAAAAGAATTTAGCGATTTCTCATTGATTTACAGCTAACATCTGGCTGCAGCGAGTAGAAACTTAGCCTGAAAGACACAGCAAACATTCTTGCCACAGCTCGCATTGATGTGCCATCCTGGATGAGCTGCACTACCTGAACCACTTGTGTGGGTTGTAGGCTCCATCTCGTGCTACCACTAGAGTGAAAGCACCGCCAGCATTCAAAAGTGGCCAAAACATCAGCCAAGAAGCATAGGAACTGAGAAGTGGTCTGTGGTCACCACCTGCAGAACCACTCCTTTATTGGGGGGGGGGCGAGTCTTGCTAATTGCCTATAATTTCCACCTGTTGTCAGTTCCATTTGCACAGCATCATGTGAAATTGATTGTCAATCAATGTTGCTTCCTGAGTGGACAGTGTCATTTCACAGAAGTGTGATTGACTTGGAGTTACATTGTGTTTAAGTGTTCCCTTTATTTATTTATTTTGGAGCAGTGTATATGTACATATATATATATATATATATATATATATATATATATATATATATATATATATAAAGGAGTTGAGTATTTACCTCAGGGCAAGGCCACCACTCCTGGTGTATTGGAGCTTCAGAAGGCCATTAAGCACTCCGCGGGCATTCTGGGTAGGGGAATATGCAAAGCAGCTCATTACATCACCTTTTCAGGTAATGTTCCCTGGTATCAGCTTAGCTCCTGTTAAGGAATATAAAAAGCTGATCGGGATTTTATGCCAAGCCAGACTACTCCCCAAAAGGGAAGTTTCTACCCATCTGCAGACAGCTGTTTTGTGGTTTTTGCCACTCGTCAGTACAGAGCAGGGTGATCTGGCTTGGCTGGGGTAAGAGGCCTGAGAAAATCCCGATCAGCTTTTTATATTCCTTAACAGGAGCTAAGCTGACACCAGGGAACATTACCTGAAAAGGTGATGTAATGAGCTGCTTTCATATTCCCCTACCCAGAATGCCCGCGGAGTGTTTAATGGCCTTCTGAAGCTCCGTTACACCAGGAGTGATGGCCTCGCCCTGAGGTAAATACTCAACCCCTTTAGCTGCTCTCAGGCCTCTTACCCCATATATATTATCCTCGGCTCCTCTTAGATATTGCATAATGGGACTACTAATCCCAGCCAGTCATGTACTCTGACTGGGATAGCGCTATAGCCCCAGGCAGTACCTGTGACAAATGAGCAGCTGCAGCATGGCACCCGGCACGGGAATACTTGCCTCCCTCTGTTTCTCCTTGTGCCAAGTGACCGGCACAGAGCCTTCTAAAGCCCGCCCTCACTTGTATTCTGACAGATCAGGAGTGTTGCCATTGCCGGTTTTCATAGGGCAACGGGCAGAGATCAGCGTGGGCCTCTTTTGTGAGGACCCCTAGTGGCCACTTTTCTACAAGCGATTTCTACATTGAATTAATGAGAAAAAAAATTATTGAATGAACTGACAAACATACTTATTTTATAGTGCTGTACTATATTGAACAAAAAAATTTTAGCGACAGTGGCCGTTTAAGACACCAATACCAATAAATAGCCGTGGCCCGGAGCAGGGGAACTCTGTGTTCATGCCCATACGTGCTTCTCCTGTGATGCAGGCAGCACAATTAACACTGCCTGCATCATCTGCTCTGGCCAGGCCTGACAATTAGAGGCCAGAGCAGCGCAGGACCTGGGATGGGGAGCCAAAGCTCTCAGGTGAAAATTTGTGTTCCCCCACCTGTTACTCTCCAGTTATTGTAGAACTACAGCTCCCATCATGACCTTCTGTCTGTGCATGAGGGGAGTTGTAGTTTGCAACAGCTGGAGAGTCACAGTTGCAAAGTTCATGTGGGGGCACAGTTTATGTGGAGGCACAGTGGCATCATTAATTCTGAGAGCACAGTGGCTTCATTCATTGTGGGGGCACTGTGGCGTCATTCATTGTGGGGGCACTGTGGCGTCATTCATTGTGGGGGCACAGTAGAGTCATTCATTGTGGGGGCACAGTAGCGTCATTCATTGTTTTAAAGGGACAGAGAGGTACAATTAGTCGGTACAGGGCACAGTGTTTGTCAAAAATGTATTTAGGGGCATAGCGTGTGGCAGAAATACTGCAGGGTAATAGTGTGTGGCAGAAATATTGCAGGAGCCCAGTGTATGGCAGAATTATTTTCAGGGGCACAGTGGGTGGCAGTATTATATGCAGGGGTACAGTGCGTGGCAGTATTATATTCAGGGGTACAGTGTGTGGCAGTAATATACCAGGGCCCAAGTGTGTGGTATTATTATATTCAGAGGGTAGAGTGTGCGGCAGTATTCAGGTCATACATCCTCCACACTTCAGTCGCTCGTTTGTAATATCCTTCATGGCACTGAGGCCGCTAGGTATAAACCAGGCCTTAGCGTCAGCTTGGACCTTTTACCGGATGGCAGACCTGGATAAGCAGACCCTCACTAAAAAAATAGCTGAGTAATCTATGTAATGTGCATGTGTATGTGTGCATATAAGTGTATCTATACACATGTATGTAATGTGTGCAATATGTGTGTTGTGTGTATTATGCATGTACTGTACATAAACTACTGTATACAATGGGGGCTGCTACCATATACAGGGGCACCCTAGTTGGGAAATACTGGTATAAGGTATATACACTATAATGTAAACCCCTATACTGGGCAAGTAATGTAATTTTATACAGTGACCCCCCCCCCCCCACCCCCACCCCCACCCAGCAGAACAATAAGTGCAGCTCTTGAGTATACCTGGTGTTACTATTACTTATAGGATGTAACTAAAGATCAGGAGTAACATTCTGTATATGCCAGAGCTGCACTTACTATTCTGCTGGTGGGGTCCTGTGTACATATTTTACATAATTTATCCTGTACTACAGATCTGTATTATACTCCAGATCTGTACTCGCTATTCTGCTGGTGGGGTCCTGTGTACATATATTAAATTATTTATCCCAGCGACCCCACAAGTTGTCAGTCCACCCCTGGAACAGCACTGCAGATGATTATAGGCTGCCTGTCGGGTAAAAAAATTAAAAAAATATAAATGCTGTGCAGCATGCCCTTGCCCTACATCTACTATGCCATTCTCTACTACTACCCTGCTATGCGCCCCTATGTGCACAGTGACATCATGGTACTAGTACACACTGTAGTGTGACATCACTGTGCATATTAACCCTGGAGTGTGACATCACTTTGTATATCTCTGTACTGTGATGTTACTATGCATATTAACCCTGTACAGTGATAATGTGCACAGCGACATCACAGAACAGGGTTAATACACACAGTGACAACACAGTACAGTGTTAATATGCACAGGGACATCACAGTGACGTGACATATGCACATTCTGGAAGTGTAAAGCCAAGCAGAAAGGTGTGTGGGCGGCCAGGACAGTAATTTTCTCTGGCAGGCAGGTTCTGTTTGTCATAATTGCTTCTCCCGGCCATGACTCGTCTCCACAGAACCTGCCAGACAGTCTTGGCTGGCTAGAGAAGAAAAGGAAAATTAATCTCTTCTGATTAGAGAAGACTCCCCCCTGTGATTGACTCAGAAAACTCCCCCTGTGATTGACTCAGTGAAGACGCCCCCTGTGAGTCCATAATATTATGCTGTATTCTGCCTGATTGTGTCCCATCAGCACTGAACTTATATACTTATAGATCACCGAGGTGATCCAGAAAAACCCTATTTCCCATATATAAAACTTTATACTTTATTATTTAATTTCCGTATTTATCGGCGTATAACACGCACATAGACTTTAGGCTAAAAATTTTAGCCTAAAAAGTGCATGTGCGTGTTATACGCCGATACACCCCCAGGAAAGGCAGGGGGAGAGAGGCCGTTGCTGCCCGCTTCTCTTCCCCTGCCTTTCCTGGTGTCTAGAGCCCTGCTGCCGGCCCTTCTCTCCCCCTAGCTATCGGCGCCGCTGCCCGTTCTGTCCCCCTGACTATCGGTACCGGCGCCCCACTGCCGGCGCCGATAGCCAGGGGGAGAGAAGCGGCGCCGACAGCCAGGGGGAGAGAAGGGGCAGCGGCACCCATTGCCGGCGCCGCTGCCCCGTTGCCTCCCACCATCCCCGGTGGCATAATTACCTGGGTCGGGTCCGCGCTGCTGCAGGCCTCCGGCGTGCGTCCCCTGCGTCGTTGCTATGCACGGCGCGGCGCACTGACGTCATGCGCCGCGCAGCGCATAGCAACGACGCAGGGGACGCACGCCGGAGGCCTGCAGCAGCGCGGACCCGACCCAGGTAATTATGCCACCGGGGATGGGGGGAGGCAATGGGGCAGCGGCGCCGGCAATGGGTGCCGCTGCCCCTTCTCTCCCCCTGGCTGTCGGTGCCGGCAATGGGGCGCCGGCACCGATAGTCAGGGGGACAGAACGGGCAGCGGCGCCGATAGCTAGGGGGAGAGAAGGGCCGGCAGCAGGGCTCTAGACCCCAGGAAAGGCAGGGGGAGAGAAGTGGGCAGCAATGGCCTCTCTCCCCCTGCCTTTCCTGGCGGTATATCGGGGTATACACGCGCACACACGCACCCTCATTTTACCATGGATATTTGGGTAAAAAACTTTTTTTACCCAAATATCCTTGGTAAAATGAGGGTGCGTGTTATAGGCCGGTGCGTGGTATACCCCGATAAATACGGTATTTCTCACACAGATTAAAAATGCAGTGCTGTTCTCTCCATATAGTTATCTCTATATACAAGTGGTTCCAGCTTGGCTACCTGGCACTGGTTATGTAATCACCGCATGCACCTGCAGTGTGCTATGCGGATTGGAGACAACACTGTTTAAAATCAATTCTCATCCCCCTTGACATGTTTCACTGCTTAATGCAGCTTTGTCAAGAGGACAGCGGGCACTGAGCTCAAAGCGCCAAAACTGGGGTTTTTAAAACCACCCTTGATGACATCACCGGCCCGGACATACTAGAAGCGGATTGGCTGTCACGCTATCCATCCTATCAACATGCAATCATTCAGATTGATGTTACAATTGACCTATCAGCTCGTTGGTATACAGACAAATCAGCTTCATTTCCCTATTTCCCTATAGGCTCGACACTGACATATGTACCTGCGCTGTAACCTCTGCGTCGGCACTTGTATTTTCATTCACTTTTCTTCCTCATGCGCAGCGACACCTGCGCTAATACTGTACTTAGGAAAAAAAAGGCCCACCTACAGCGCGGACCATGTCACCACTCATACGATAGATGCGCAGATCAGCTGTCTCATTCTAAGATCAGGATAAGCTGCTGACTCATAGTGAGTCAGGTGCTGAGCAGATCAAGATGTGCAGGGACTTATCCACAATTATATCCAAAGGTGAGCGATATATATTATATTCAGGTCCCTTTTCATTACAATATTCTGCCATAGCTTCTCCTCTATTTAGTTCCTGTTGTAGTTAGTATATAGATCAACTCAATTCAACGTTACTATGGTATTTAATAGTTTTAACGGTATCATGTTAGAAGTCATCAATGAGGTCTAATTATACCATTCATATTCTTTTAGGGATGGCATTCAGTCTTATCTGCACTTGTATTTTGTTCCTCTGCATAATTATATAAGTAGTTTATGCATCTCATCTGCATTTACATCTTCTTTCTCTCTATTGTCTCAATTGTACCATATGTCTTAATATATCTGATAGGCTAAATTTTCTTTTCCTTGCTTCAATTTTTATTATTTTCTTTTCTCTCCTGATAGCTCTCTTTTCTTATTTGATGATTGAAGGGCCTGGCTTCTTTTCCGGTATATGTACATCAAACATGGCTAAGTGTGAGTATTATTATAATATTTATATTTTCTCAATTTGATTTCAGCAGGATAGTATTAAATAAATGCTGAGAAGGTAAATCCTTCTTTTAATCCAGATGGACTCAAAGTTTTCAACCTCTGAATCCACTTGGCCTCCTCTCTGAGTAATTTCTTGTCCAGGTTCCCCTGTCTGGGGCCCAATTTCATCTTAGTTAATCCCCCAAATTTAAGGGTCATGTGGTCCCCTCCATGTACCTCACGGATATGTCTGGCCAACGGTGTATCTGCTCAAGTGCGGATAGTACTCAAATGTTGGGATATCCTCCTCCTCAGTGGTTGTGTGGTTTTACCCACATAAAACTTGGTACATTCGGACTGGGCAATATACACCACACCTGAATTCTGGCAATTGATAAATTCTCTAATTGCATATTTACGATTATCAACCGGATTGGTAAACTCCTTTACATTTGGAATGAAAACACAAAAAGGTACAATTGCCGCATGGATGAGATCCTTTCGCCATGGACTGTAACCATGTGCCTTCCTGTTTATCATGGAAGAGACTGTGAACCAGGTGTTCCCCTATATTCTTCCCTCTTCTGTTTGTGATTGAGGGAAAGGGCGGAATCACCTCTCTTAGGTCCACATCTGCTTGTAAAATGGGCCAATATTGGTGCAAGATGTCCATTATCTGTCTATTATTACCATCAAATGTTCCGATACATCGTACTACCTTTGCTTGTTCAGCAGACGGAGATGTGTTTCTTAATAACTCTTGTCTCGGAGTATCTCTTGCCCTTGCAAAGGCCCTATGAAGGACCCTTTTCGGATATCCTCTTGATAAATCGTTTGTATAATAATTGACTTTCTTGCAGGAATCCTTCATAGCTTGAGCAATTCCGTCTCACCCTTAGGTATTGGCTGACCGGAATCCCTCTCTTGATGGGGCAGGAGTGGTAACTGCCCCACTCAAGGAAACTGTTGGTAGATGTAGGTTTCCTATAAATTCAAGTATTGACGCTGCCCCCAGGTTGCAATGAGATCTCTAAATCCAAAAAGTTGATTGTGTTCTCGTGTATCTTAGAAGTAAAAAATATACCAATAGTGTTGGTGTTAAGTGCCCAAATGAATTGATTGAAAAGTGTAACTGTGCCATCCCAAAACAACATCGATAAACCGACCCCAAAATAAAATGTGCTGAGTGTATTGATTAAAAGTGTCAGTGAAAACTATAGTGTCCTCCCACCACCCAAGAAATAAGATAATTATGCGCGAGAAGAAACTGGAGAAGTGTCAATACAAAATGATTGTGCTCTGAACTGTGTTCCTCTAGTGCACAAAAAGTGTTCTACTGCCCAAGTCATGTGCAATGTTGGTATATAACGCCTCAACATCAAGGCTAGCAATATATGTGGAGGGCGGGAAGGAGATCTCTTGCAATCTAGAGACAGCGTCACCCTTGTCTCTGATATACGAGGGCAAGGTACATACAAACGGGGCTAACATCTGGTTTACATAAAGACTAATTCCCTTCGTAAAATTTTCATTCCCAGAGATTATGGGGTGCCCAGGAATAGGGGTCTTCCTTTTGTGGATCTTGGGTTGCGCGTACATTGTTGCCAATGTGGGTTTGGACTTAAACATAACCCTATATTCATCCTCCGTGATTATGTCCTTTGCTTTTGCATCTGTGAGTATTGTTCTCAATTCTGTTAGATACTGCTCTATTGGATTTGAATCAAGATGTCGATACGTGGTGGTGTCTTGCAGTAATCTTTATACCATGTCAACATAATAATTTTTATTCAAAATTACAATATTGCCCACCTTATCGGAGGGCTTGATTATGATTTGTTTATTTTTCTGTAGCTCCATTAGGGCACGGTTTTCCTCTGAGGTTAGATTACTCTTCTCGGCTTCAATTTCTCCAATTGTGTACTCACCGTCTGTACAAAGATGTTGATATTGTCCAACTGGAAGTTATTCGAGATTTTGGTTTCAGATTGGAAAATAGTGGGGTAGGTGTACTAATTCCACTCTTATTTTCCTCCAAAAGATTGTGCCAATCAGACACCACCTGCATATTGTGCCTTGAAGTCTGATTTAGGTCAGAATCTCTATGTTTATGGACTTTGTGTAGGGCCAGTTTCCTAGTGAATAGGTTAATATCGTTAACCCATTCGAAAGAGTCATATATTGGTGTAGGAAAAGGAAGGAAGGCACCTCATGTGCGGGATCAGTAGATCTTGCAGGTGGGGGTAGGGGAAGGTGATTCCCAAGCCGCTTACCGAAGTTGGTTGTGCGCCCACACACAACAAGGTTAGGAGCAGAAGAGATATGAAAGCAGGTCCACTGCAGCCCTCCTGGGTAAGTGTAGAATCAAAGGCGAATGACCAGGGAGTCAGGAGTTTGTCTGGCGCAGAGAGGAACCATCAGACAGCCAAGTAAAATCAATGGATTTATTAGATGCAACGCGTTTCGCTGCGCATGTGCAGCTTCATCAGGCATGACAAGGGGAGGCTGGTGACAGGTATATATACCTCCAGGAATTAACCATTAGAGTGCTTTTTGAAAAGAGTTGTTACATAGAATTACATATCCATATGACAATGTATGAAAAAAATATATAAATAAATATAAACAGAAATCACAAAAATAGTAATAAGACAACAATATGAAAGCACAATGCAATCCTATAAATATATGTATATAAATATATATATAATATAATTATAATTATCGCATGTGATGTGAATGTAACACCACAAGCGACTCAAGAAGTCGCACCGCTAAATCGCCGGTGCGGCATTCAACAACACAAGTTGGATATTATTTCAAAAAATATATATATGATATAAAGAGTTATGTCAATTGATTCAAGAGATAGAAAAATTATTATTTAATTGTATATCGCTACCTTATTAAAAAATAAAAAATAAATGACAGTGCGATAAATCAAATCGCAACTGATCAAAAAGGAAATGTATGAACACTACTTAGAAAATGAGATGAACTCAATTAACTAGTGCGGTATTGAATACAGCAACCGGCGAAAACGCAGGGTGTGAATATTCGTACAAGAATCCAAATTAACAAACAATAAATAAATTAAAAATACAAAAATGTTTATATGTAGAAAAGAAAGGAAAATAAACAAAACTTAAATAATAAAACATAAGGAATAAATAAATACACAGTGGGGCGCTCCAGGGTGAACAGTACAGAAGGAACGAAGAAAAAATCAAGGTATAATATTTTCGAAATTAATCCATATGAAAAGATGGGAAATTTTTAAATCCCAAAATTATCAAATTATTTAACTGTATCGATACATTCATTAAAACCTTGAGGGTGCAAAGTATGTAGTTTGTGAATCCAAAAGGATTCGCGATTGTTCAGTCTTTGTATTCTATTGGGTGAATGAATGGGGATAGTTTCTAAAATAATTAATTTTAAAGTTTCAGTGTTTTTTTGATGATAAAGAGTGAAGTGACGGGAAAAACTATGCAACAAAAAACCATGTTTTATGTTCCATCTGTGTTTGTTCATCCTGGAGCGCACCGTTTGTGTAGTACGGCCAACGTATTGGCGGTCGCAACCACAGGTTAATAGATAGATAGCAAAAGTGGTGTCGCAATTTAGTGAATCCTTAATTTTAAATGTTTGTTGTGTAAAAAAGGAAGAAAAGGTATCAGTTTGGATAATCCATTCACAACAGAGGCAGCGACTTTTTTTGCAAGGAAAACAATATAGTTTAATAGAACAGGAATTCTGTGGTGTACGATATTCGGAAAATCTGCTGGGGGCGAATAAATTGCTGAGATTTTTGGAACGTCTGTAGGTGACATTAGGGACTGGGGGAATTAATTGGTTTAGAATTTTATCATTTTGAATAATGGGCCAATTTTTAGTTAATATTTTTCTAATATTAGATGCCTCAATATTGAAATTCGTAACAAAATTGTATCTAAAGGGGTTATGAAGCTGATTAGAACTGGATTTTTTAGAAATAGATGTAACCAAATCAGATTGTTTTTTATCTTTCACCTTCATATATGCCTTAGTAAGAAGCGATTTAGGATAGCCCTTTTGTATAAAGCGTTGTTTTAAAACCTCAGCTTGAGAGATAAAATCTGAATCAGAGGTGCAATTTCTACGAATTCGTAAATATTGGCCGAATGGCACCCCTCTTAGCCAGCTTGGATAATGTGCACTATCGAACTGTAAAAAACTGTTAATATCGACAGATTTGAAAAAAAGTCTTCGTGGAGATAGTGCCATCGACTGTTTTATGGATATCAAGGTCTAAAAATTGGATGGAATTTTCTGCATAATGCATGGTAAATTTTATACCCCATGTATTAGGGTTCAACTCATGTACAAAGAGGTCAGCTTCATTTTTGGTACCTACCCAGATCAAAAAAAGGTCGTCTATATAACGACGAAAGAAAAAGATGGACTTAAAATACAGGGACTGTGCCATGACAAGGGACTCGAATCGCCCCATGAACAAATTAGCGTAACTAGGGGCGAATCGAGTCCCCATGGCACAGCCCCTATTCTGCCGATAGATAGTATGATTGAATTCAAAAACATTATTAAGAAGAATAAATCTAATAGACTCCAGTAAAAATTCTGACTGACTGGGGTTAAGTGAGGGGTCCTCTTGTAAAAAATGTTTAATTGCAGGAACACCTAAATCAGTGGAGATGTTAGAATAAAGGGAGCACACATCCAGGGTAAGAAAACTATAATGAGGGGGTAGGGATAGAGCATGTAATTCAGAAATAAGTTGGGCTGAATCTCTCAAATAAGATGGTAATTGTAAAACAAAGGGTTGAAGAAATAAATCTATAAAGTGGGAAAGGTTTGCAGTAATCGAACCAATACCTGAAATAATAGGTCTACCAGGGGGATTGGTTAAACATTTATGTAATTTGGGTAGATAATAAAAAATAGGTAAATTATAATTTTTAATATTGAGAAATGTGTGCTCCCTTTTATCCAACAATTGTTTTTCTGTAGCTCCACCTATAAGCAAACAATACTGTGAAAAAATATGAGGGGAAGGGTCATAAGAAAGCGGAGTATAGTATTCAAGGTCTGATAAAATTCTAAGGGCTTCATTTTTATAATCAGCCCTATTCAAAACAGCAACCCCCCCACCTTTATCTGCAGGGCGAACAATAATAGATTTGTTGTTCTGTATGGATTTAATTGCAATTCTCTCAGCAGAAGTTAGATTATCATTTTCCTTAAAAATAACAGATTTATCACATAAATTTGAAAAATCCTGCATGACCATAAGGTAAAAAGTCTCAAGATGGCTGCCACGATTGTGTAGAGGGTAAAACGAAGATTTGGGTTTTACAGGTACATGACGAGCTGGGGTCATGTCAACTAGTGTGGTAACAGGAGTTGAAGTGTTATCAATATTAGAATTACAAACTCCCAAATTCGAAATTTGGGGGGTATTAGTAGTTTGATGGTCCGATCTGTTCTGGATAAAAAAGTGACGGCTCAATGTTAATCTACGAATAAAATCGTTTAGATCTAAAAATAACTGAGAATCGTTCGGACGTGCAGCAGGACAAAAAGACAGCCCTTTCGCAAGTAAATTAGTTTCATTTTCGGAAAGTATATAGCTAGATAAATTGAAAATTTTTATAATTTCTTTTTTTGTTATAAATTTTTCTGTCTTTGGGATAATTGTAGAGGTGGGTTGGCGTTTTCTCTGACCTCCTCTGCAACCTCTGGGTTTTCCTTTCTTTTTATGGATTGTGTTCGATTTGATGTCTTTATGAGGGGGTAATACTGAGTGATCGTGCGTAAGCGTACATCCAAATTGGCATTGCACGCTAGAGTGGCATCTGTAGTGGGAGGGCAATTGTAAAAAGAAGATGAGGAGGTGGAAGCAGGAGTAGAACTCCCTGGGGTGTCAAGCGTGTCATATTGTGAGCTATCAATAAGTGTGGAACTCATGTCAGACATGGAAACCTCGTGCACCGTGAGAAGGGAGGGATCAATGGAGCAGTCGAGAGAATTACAAGGCTGCCCAACATAGAGACCCCCCACTGCCCCGGAACCCGGGTCCAACCCATGACAAGGATCCAAAAAAGTGAGAGGAGGAAGCAAAGGACAGACCATGTTAGGTGCTGGTCTGTCTAATGATAAGAGAGTATTAGTGGTAGTGTTGTTAAGCACATTAGTGTTAGAATTAGCAGGGGTAATACGTGTACTGGTAATGATTTTTTGGTTACAACTTGCATTGGTATTAGCAGTAGGTATAAAAGATTTATTCGCTGATGATTTGGTTTCAGAAGTAATATGATTTTTCTTGTTATTAGAATTTTTTGGATTAGAGTGTTGGGAATTATTACGAGCTGAATTTACTATAGTTCTACTGTGTTCAAATTTTCTGTCAGTCCCCAAGGGAGTGACAGACGATGTTTTAAGAATGGAATTAATTGGGTTTTCCTGTTTTTTAGAGGATAAAGTGTTATTAGACATTTGTTTCTGAGGATTATATCTTGGCCATTTATGTATTTGGCCACACATGTAATCCTGTTTGTCACGATTAAACTTATGTACTTTTTTATTTATGGTTTCTATCTCCAATTTTTGTAATCTATTAGATAGAAGTCCTTCAAGTTTATGATATTCAGAATAACCCAAAAAGGTTGCCAGAGCATTTTTAATGGACCTAGCTTTGTCCCGATAATAGAGGACTAATGTATTTCTTTTGTCCAGGAGACGAGTGACAAGTCCCCTTGAACAATTTTCCGTAAATTCATCCCACTCTTTAGTAAAAAGAGGATCCTCAGGAAAGGAGGATTCAAAGGGTAATCTCAGACCCCTCGGGGTGAAACTATCATTAAGATATCTTTGTAAAAATAAAACATCTAAATTGTGCTGCAATTCAGACTTACAACAACTTTCATAGTCATTAAAGAGAGCCGTCAATTTACTAAGATCGTCCTTTGTGAGGGCTTCCGGAACAAAGCCACCAGGTGGTGCAGGGTTAATTTTTACCGCACCTAAGAGTTGGCTGATCAGGGAGTTCCTGGAGCGCAAGGAGCGCAATAGAAAAAAAATATAAAGAATAAATAATAAATAAAAAATAAAAATATACTGGTTATAGACAATGAATGATAAATAAAAGGTGAATAAAATAAAATAACAAAGAAAAATATTAAATAGATAAAATAAAATAAGAAGAAATAAAATAGAAGGAATCGGTTACGAGTCTATAAAGGAGAAGAAAAAATGGGATAACATAATAAATTGAATTAAATTAAATAACAAAGTAAAAATAATAATAATAAAATGAAATAAAGTGAAATAAAACAAGACAAAAACAAAACAACTAAATAATACAATGGGAAAACACAAATCGTAAAATAATAAGTCCTACTAATCGAAGAGTCCAGAGCGATAGGTGATCCCAGCAAGGGGTCAGTAACCACAATGGTGTGAGGAGGATCCCGTGAGAGCAGCACTTCTAGGAATGATTCTTGTGGAATCCACACCGCGGTCAGCCGATGTGAGTGAAATCTAGAGAAAGGAAGGAAGGCGCCTCATGTGCGGGATCAGTAGATCTTGCAGGTGGGGGTAGGGGAAGGTGATTCCCAAGCCGCTTACCGAAGTTGGTTGTGCGCCCACACACAACAAGGTTAGGAGCAGAAGAGATATGAAAGCAGGTCCACTGCAGCCCTCCTGGGTAAGTGTAGAATCAAAGGCGAATGACCAGGGAGTCAGGAGTTTGTCTGGCGCAGAGAGGAACCATCAGACAGCCAAGTAAAATCAATGGATTTATTAGATGCAATGCGTTTCGCTGCGCATGCGCAGCTTCATCAGGCATGACAAGGGGAGGCTGGTGACAGGTATATATACCTCCAGGAATTAACCATTAGAGTGCTTTTTGAAAAGAGTTGTTACATAGAATTACATATCATATGACAATGTATGAAAAAAATATATAAATATAAACAGAAATCACAAAAATAGTAATAAGACAACAATATGAAAGCACAATGCAATCCTATAAATATATGTATATAAATATATATAATATAATATAATTATAATTATCGCATGTGTTTCTTCTTAATAATGTTTTTGAATTCAATCATACTATCTATCGGCAGAATAGGGGCTGTGCCATGGGGACTCGATTCGCCCCTAGTTACGCTAATTTGTTCATGGGGCGATTCGAGTCCCTTGTTATGGCACAGTCCCTGTATTTTAAGTCAGTTTTTTTCTTTCGTCGTTATATAGACGACCTTTTTTTGATCTGGGTAGGTACCAAAAATGAAGCTGACCTCTTTGTACATGAGTTGAACCCTAATACATGGGGTATAAAATTTACCATGCATTATGCAGAAAATTCCATCCAATTTTTAGACCTTGATATCCATAAAACAGTCGATGGCACTATCTCCACGAAGACTTTTTTCAAATCTGTCGATATTAACAGTTTTTTACAGTTCGATAGTGCACATTATCCAAGCTGGCTAAGAGGGGTGCCATTCGGCCAATATTTACGAATTCGTAGAAATTGCACCTCTGATTCAGATTTTATCTCTCAAGCTGAGGTTTTAAAACAACGCTTTATACAAAAGGGCTATCCTAAATTGCTTCTTACTAAGGCATATATGAAGGTGAAAGATAAAAAACAATCTGATTTGGTTACATCTATTTCTAAAAAATCCAGTTCTAATCAGCTTCATAACCCCTTTAGATACAATTTTGTTACGAATTTCAATATTGAGGCATCTAATATTAGAAAAATATTAACTAAAAATTGGCCCATTATTCAAAATGATAAAATTCTAAACCAATTAATTCCCCCAGTCCCTAATGTCACCTACAGACGTTCCAAAAATCTCAGCAATTTATTAGCCCCCAGCAGATTTTCCGAATATCGTACACCACAGAATTCCTGTTCTATTAAACCATATTGTTTTCCTTGCAAAAAAAGTCGCTGCCTCTGTTGTGAATGGATTATCCAAACTGATACTTTTTCTTCCTTTTTTACACAACAAACATTTAAAATTAAGGATTCACTAAATTGCGACACCACTTTTGCTATCTATCTATTAACCTGTGGTTGCGACCGCCAATACGTTGGCCGTACTACACAAACTGTGCGCTCCAGGATGAACAAACACAGATGGAACATAAAACATGGTTTTTTGTTGCATAGTTTTTCCCGTCACTTCACTCTTTATCATCAAAAAAACACTGAAACTTTCAAATTAATTATTTTAGAAACTATCCCCTTTCATTCACCCAATAGAATACAAAGACTGAACAATCGCGAATCCTTTTGGATTCACAAACTACATACTTTGCACCCTCAAGGTTTTAATGAATGTATCGATACAGTTAAATAATTTGATAATTTTGGGATTTAAAAATTTCCCATCTTTTCATATGGATTAATTTCGAAAATATTATACCTTGATTTTTTCTTCGTTCCTTCTGTACTGTTCACCCTGGAGCGCCCCACTGTGTATTTATTTATTCCTTATGTTTTATTATTTAAGTTTTGTTTATTTTCCTTTCTTTTCTACATATAAACATTTTTGTATTTTTAATTTATTTATTGTTTGTTAATTTGGATTCTTGTACGAATATTCACACCCTGCGTTTTCGCCGGTTGCTGTATTCAATACCGCACTAGTTAATTGAGTTCATCTCATTTTCTAAGTAGTGTTCATACATTTCCTTTTTGATCAGTTGCGATTTGATTTATCGCACTGTCATTTATTTTTTAATAAGGTAGCGATATACAATTAAATAATAATTTTTCTATCTCTTGAATCAATTGACATAACTCTTTATATCATATATATATTTTTTGAAATAATATCCAACTTGTGTTGTTGAATGCCGCACTGGCGATTTAGCGGTGCGACTTCTTGAGTCGCTTGTGGTGTTACATTCACATCACATGCGATAATTATAATTATATATATTTATATACATATATTTATAGGATTGCATTGTGCTTTCATATTGTTGTCTTATTACTATTTTTGTGATTTCTGTTTATATTTATTTATATATTTTTTTCATACATTGTCATATGGATATGTAATTCTATGTAACAACTCTTTTCAAAAAGCACTCTAATGGTTAATTCCTGGAGGTATATATACCTGTCACCAGCCTCCCCTTGTCATGCCTGATGAAGCTGCGCATGCGCAGCGAAACGCGTTGCATCTAATAAATCCATTGATTTTACTTGGCTGTCTGATGGTTCCTCTCTGCGCCAGACAAACTCCTGACTCCCTGGTCATTCGCCTTTGATTCTATATTGGTGTAGGAGTATAGGATAGACCTTTCTTAAGTAACGCCTCTTCTTCTTTTGTCAATATGTATGATGATAAATTACAGATTTGCATCTCCCCCCTCATCATTATCATTCATTTGGTTTTCGATGGATAAGCCAATTTCTCTGTCACGTAACTGTACGCCTTCCCCTAAAAAAGTTTGATTCATGTTCTGTATTTGTCCTGTTGTCATCTGTGCCGCTGTAGTGGCTATTGGTGGTTCTACCATGGGGGTAATTTGTAATGCAGAGGTATAGGACGTAATAGAAGATGACATATCTGCATTTCTGTTTCCCACCATTGTGGGAAGATTCGGAGGAGGTAGGTACTGAGGCTGAGATTGGGGTGTATGCAGGTTCCCTGCCTATTGTTGCTGTGGTGCTAGGGAGTCTCTGTAATTATGGATCAGATTGGATCTCTGAGGCTGAACTGATGTATAGACCTGATTCGTCTGGTTAGAATTAGGGTTAACAGGACCTCTTTGGTTGGATGGCTTATATTGAGGTCTCCTCCTACTCCTATTTCTAGGCTGTCTATTGAACTGGTTTCTCAAGGTATTTTGACCACTTATTTGATCGTCCGATTCAGAGTACTCTGACTCAGAAATATCAGTATACTTGTTGTATGAATTGTCAACAGGTTTTTTTAGCATAAATTTGACCTAAGTCAAAATCGCATTTGTCACGGATGTACTTTTTATGCTTTTGTTTCTTGATTTCTTACTGAAAGCTCTATATGGTTTTTTGTAGGCGCTGCTCAAGATTCACAAACTCTTGATTATCTTGAAAAATCTTAATTTACTCCAATTTACTTTCCAACGGGGTACTCCCTGAGCTAAATGCTTTTTTCTCGTATGTGAGGGAGTATTCAATCATCCGTAAGGAATGCCCTACACCACGGGCGTCTGTCACGCCAAGTAGGGAACCTGTTAAAAATGTGAACCTCCTGCTGCTGCTGTCACCTGAGCCCACCTCAGCTTAGAACATAGAGTGGCCCCACCTAATACATCCATGCTACAGCCATAATGCTCCTCATTGGCGGTTGTGTTCCCTGGCTTGAAGTAGCATCAGCAAAATTGGCCCCCATCGGCCCCTCCTTTTTTGTTGCTCTGCCTTAAGCCATGCCCATGGCCCATGCCCCAGATCTTTTGGAGACCAAGCAATGCCCCTGCTGGTGCTAGGACCGCTCGGAAGCGAGTCATCTCATTAAAAACATTTAAAATAGAATGTAGACTCAGCTCACACATTTCTAGCCTGCAAGGCTAGAGGACAATTGAGGGTGCCTAATGAGTGTAGCAGACTAGAGATGTCTGATCCTCCACTCCGTACACTTCTTAACGTTTTTAAATGTCTGTGTTTTTCCTGTGTAAAATAAAGATTTTCATCCTAACCTAGTTGGTGTACGTTATTCCATGACTGCTTGCCTTTTCTTCTTTTAATACATACACACATCTATCATACATACTGTACATCTATCATACATACACACACATCCATCCATCATACACATATTCTTCTCTACATTGCTGGAGCTGTAGCAGGGTTGGAGGCAGGGAATCAGGACATGTTAACAGGGGCTTGAAGCAGACATGTGTGCCTGTGCCTGGCCTCTTCAGCTCTGCCCTGTACTAATTTTTTTCCACGGTGGCATAAAAAAAAAAAAAAAAAAAAAGTTGTTTGGGGGAGGGGTTTAGGGAACTATTTCAATTACCCCATTGCCTCCCTCCTGGATCTGCCACTGTATCATTACAGATTATCAGACCATAATATTTTATACAAAATACCAAAAAGGAAATAAATTGTAGATTAAATATTATTTTAACGTGAAGAACATCTGATAAACAAAGTGCAATACAAGTGAGAGAACACATAAAAGAAAAAAGTCCTTGAATTCAGGAAGACTTTAAATTAATTCTTTAAATTATTTAGGGTCTGCTAAAAATGCAGCCAAGACAGGAGCTTTACATCCCAAACATCAATTCCATCAGTGCTGAAAAATGAAAGAAAGCTTAATTAATAGTCCTTATTCATCTGTTAGATTCCATACATAAACAAACACAACAAAGATGATTTTTATGCTGTCTGTAAAAAAAATAAAAATGATTTTAAGATTTTTGCGTCCATATAGGAAGCCTTGCCAAAGCTTAGTATACAATAAGGTGCAATATATATTTTAGCCACATATACAGGGAGATTTATCGAAATTTATGCAGAGGAACAGTAGAACAGCTACCCATAACAACAAATTTAATTCCAGCTTTTATTTTTAGGGGCAATTTAAAAACTAAAGAAGCAATCTGATTGGTTGATGGGCAGTTCCCCTGTTCCACTGCAAAGATTTTGATCAATCTACCCCACAGTGTTTAGAAACTTTTTTAATTTTTAAGACTTACATATTCTACACCTTTTAACCACTAAACGACATAGAACGTAAATGTACATCTTGGCGCTGATGTCTGCCATTAACCTCTCAGATACTGTAATCAATGCTAATTATCTGCAGCAATGCGGCACATCTACTTTCTCTGTAGCATACAGCAGCTGAGAAGTACTGGAAGGTTTAAGAGTCTATTCACACAGCAGAATCTCTGAAATGAAAGCCCAATACACTATTTAATTTCTGGCAGAATTTCGCCATGTGAATAGGCCCTTAAGCCTTCCAGTACATATCAGCTGCTGTATGCTACAGAGAAAGTTAAAATAACTATTCAAGTCTGATCATAGTGCTCTCTGCTGATACCTCTGTCAGTGTCAGGAACTGTCCAGATTAGGAGCAAATCCCCATTGCAAACCTCTCCTGCTCCAGACAATTCCTGACATGGACAGAGGTGTCAGCAGAGAGCACTGTGGTCAGACTGAAAAGAACTACTCAACTTCCTCTGGAGCATACAGCAGCTAATAAGTACTGGAAGGCTTAACAGAAGTAAGTTACATATCTTTTTAACTTTCTGGAACCAGTTGATTTGAAAAGAGAGAAAAAGTTTTCCCCCAGAGTACCCCTTTAAAAGGGTTAAAAACTAATAAAAATAAGAAAAATACCATGAATAGTTTCTCTGTAGAAAAATATATGCAGTATAACTTGTAGAAACATTTTTATATTTGTTTATTATATATTAAATTGCATTTTACCATTATAAGGCTGTGGTCACACACAGCTGTTTTTTTTTTCTTAAACTGTCACTGTAGGAATTGGAAATATAAGGCTATGTTCACACAATGGAACGTCCACACGGAAAATCTCTGAGTGGACATTCTGGAGACTGCAGGACTGCACAGGAATGCGCAGTCTCTTAGGTGGCCATGCATTTCGTGCGGAGTCTGCAAAAAGCATAAACAGGCTCATTCTGATATTCCGTCGTGTGCGCAGCACAGCAGAATCCTGTTAAATTCAATGTGATTGCTGAATTCCAATGCAGAATTCCGCACAAAAATTCCAAGGTGTGAACATAGCCGAAAAGCAAGCACTTCTAGTTCTGCATTCTATGGGATCTTCTTTTTCTGGCTTTAGTTAAAAAACTGTTGCGTTAACAGAAACCTTAGGGTATGTTCACACAATGAAAATTGGAGATTTAGCAGCAGCAGCAGAGTCCCAGCAATATCAATGGGATTCTGCTGCATTGTGCACATGGCGGAATTCCCACAGCAGATATTACTGCTGTGAAAATCCTGATTCCCGAGTCTGCAAAAAGAATAAACAAGTCTATTCTTTCTGTGGAGTCCTCATGGAAATGCACCGCCATCTATGAGATGGCGCATTCCTGAGTGGTTCTAGCCCTGGAATGCTCTGCCGGTGCTCCGCTGTCAGGGGAAAGTCTGCGCAGAAATTTTCTGTGCAGACACTGCCTTGTGAACATAGCCTTAGAGGTATACTCAAACATGGCATATTTGTGGCAGAAATTTTATCTACCATCTAAAGAATTTTTCAGTTGCAGGATTTTCAACAATCTCCCAAATGTGAACATTTGCACAAGTCTGATCTTCTTTAAGTGTGAAAATGCTTTTACAGGAGTCATTATTGCCTGTAGAAATGACCTCTGATGTAGTATATTACTGTGAACAGTTACTAAAATATCAGTGGTGTCAAATCTTTAGCATCACCTGGTTTATTCATGCTTCTGCGCAATACGTGCAATAGCTCATCAGATAAAGCATGCATTTCTGTTCTGAACTTTCTTCTCCCTTGCCGTGTTAGTTTCCACAAACAAGAACGTCGTGGGCCTTCAGGACAGACCCAACCAGCACTTTTCTCAAAACTGCTGCTGAAGCAGAGGTTGTGTCGTACAGTGTTTTTCCAGCCATCTGGAGCAACCCGAAAGAATGGGAAATGCTCTCTAAGAAGAGAAGAACAAGGAAAATTACTGACAGATGTACTTAAAGGGGTACTCCACTTTAGCTAAACTTCATCCATATCCCTTTTGCAGTCTTGGAATATACCTGATAGGAACTGCAACATAACTACAGCAGACAGGATTTTTTTTTTTTTTTTTTTTTTTTAAACTGAATCTGGGAAGTTATGTTCTAGCCTAAGGTAGGAAAAAATCCAGAAAATCACCCACAGAAAACAATGTCCCAGATTTACTAAACTGACTGTTTAGTTCTTAGAGGGATATTCCAGCATCAGAAAATTGTATATAAGTACATCTAGGCTGTGTTTAGAAGTTGCAGTTATTTCTACATATTTGCCAAAATTATGCATTGTTTGGTGCAATTTCAGAAGAAAAACATGGCAAAACCCTGTAAACCACAATGTATGAACATAGCCTTGGAGAGAGTGAGATGTGTTTATAGCAGGCTACCTTGTAATGAATAATTACAGGCTATGAGTTCAGCAGGTGCTGCAACATCAATGACAGATATTCTGCTGTGAAATTGTATGTTCTGCCAACAGCAATGGGCAAGAGTGCTGTAGGAGTGGGAGTAGGAGGACCATTCTGAAGAGCTTAGGGAAAGCAAAGGATTCTGAGAAGGATAGTTCTGAGCAACTGCTCAACTAGGAAGTACTGGACTAAGATCTCCCCAAAAATGGATTTTTGATTGTTTCAGAACAGGGGCAGACCGTTATGGAATGCTATATGCTTCTGCAGTATTTTTGTTTTTTAACCTGGCATCTGAGTTCCCCTTAAAGGGGTACTCCGGTGGAAAACTATTTTCTGTTGCTGTTGCTGTTTTCTGTCTGACCACAGTGCTCACGCTAACACATCTGTCCATGTGAGGAACTGTCCAGAGTAGGAGAGGTTTGCTATGGTGATTTGCTCCTACTCTGGACAGTTCCTGACACAGACAGAGGTGTCAGCAGAGAGCACTTTGGTCAGACAGAAAAGAGTAACTCAACTTCCTCTGTAGTATAGAGCAGCTGTTATGTACTGGAAGGATTAGGATTTTTTAATAGAAGTAATTTACAAATCTATGAAGAAAGCAGGTAGATGCCAGCGATTAAGAAACTTCACCTTTATTGGAACCACGTAAAATCATCGACATGGAGAGACCTCAATAAGACAAACATTTAAAATTCCAGGAATCAGCGCCAAGCATGACGCATTTCAGGTCATGTGACCTTTTATCAGATGCATGGTGGGAAGCAGAAGTGTGGGGGAAAAATCCCAGAGTCCTAATGGAACAGGTGGGTAAGACTTCTATCCTATGAACCAGGGATTAACCCTGTCCGTTCCAAAAATAGAGACACCCTTCTGCTATACATAACAGGTATAAAATCATAAATCATTAAACACCTATAACTATAGTTATAAAATGAGTGTAAACAATATATATGAAACCTGTATATTTTTTAAGGAGACACAAAGTATATATTTGGAGGAAGAAGGTTGCAAGAACACTAATAATTATAAATAGTGATACAATAATTAATAATATATATAAAGGCATCAATGGCAACCTAAAACTATTTAGTAATGAAGGATGACGTCCGATTTTAAATTTAACCCATGTGGTTGAAATGTGCGCAAAGAGTAAATCCAAAAGATTTCTCTATTGCGTAATGATTTGATGCGGTTTCTGGTATATTTTCTGACATCAACCCCTTCTTTTCCAACATTGTTTGGTACGGAAGATACGTTGACGATGTCATCATAATTTGGTCGTCCTCAGAACACAGTGCTTCCTGTTTTGTTGATTACGTTAACAATAATCCTCATAATTAGTTTTTTACTTCAACCTGGCACAGATCCGTCACTCCAATTCTGGACATTTTACTTGATAGCAGACAGGGACGTGTTCACACTTCCACATACAGAAAATTGACTGCAGGTAACACCATCCTGCGCGTAGAGTCATGCCATCCAAAACATACGGTTTTAGCCGTTCCGGTGGGTGAACTGACTCGGGCTCGCAGAAATTGTTCCACAGATGAATCTTTTCAAATCGAATCGGATAATATTTTCCACCGTTTGGGTCAGAGAGGTTACCAGCCCTGGTGTCTGAACAGAGCCAAACGGAAAGTTTTACAAAAATCTAGAGATAGTCTCCTTACACCAAAACCTAATCAAACATTTTCGAATATGGTATCGAAGCCTACCTTTAACTCCACTTATAGTCTAGAATTCAATAGTATTAAATCTATTATTAACAAATTTCTACCTATCTTATGTCAGGATACCATCCTTGAAAAATTTATGCCATTTTTTAAATATTTATTGAGTAGACGAGCTCCTAATCTAGGTAATCTTTTATCTCCGAGTGCTTTGCCACTTGCTTCCGCTGCTGGTTCTCATTCATGGATTAAACTAAATGGTTTTTTTAAAGGAGTAGTCCAGTGGTGATTCAGTGGTGAGCAACTTATCCCCTATCCTAAGGATAGGGGATAAGTTGCAGATCGCGGGGGGTCCGACCGCTGGGGCCCCCTGCGATCTCCTGTACAGAGCCCCGACAGCCCGCGGGAAGGGGGCGTGTCGACCTCCGCACGAGGCGGCGGCCGACACGCCCCCTCAATACAACTCTATGGCAGAGCCGAAGCGCTGCCTTCGGCAATCTCCGGCTCTGCCATAGAGATGTATTGAGGGGGCGTGTCGGCCGTCGCCTCGTGCGGGGGTCGACACCCGCTATCTCGGCGGAGAGCCGGGGCCCCGTACAGAGAGATCGCAGGGGGCCCCAGCGGTCGGACCCCCCGCGATCTCAAACTTATCCCCTATCCTTAGGATAGGGGACAGGTTTTTCACCACTGGACTACCCCTTTAAATGCGGTTTACCTAGATGCGTTGTGTGTGTACATGCTGCCAAGACTTCTACGATTTCAATTCCTGATTCGAATTCTGTGCTGATTAAACAATTTATTAACTGCGAATCCACTCACGTAATATACAAAATAGATTGTAATAGCTGCAATGTATCTTATATCGGCAGCACTAAAAGAACCTTGAAAAAACGCATCCAAGAACATCTTAGAGCTATTGGCAGCAGTTCTTACACTAACGCATCAAATGTCTCTAAACACTTTAAAAATGTTCATGATGGCAATGTATCTCACTTTTCTTTCTCGGGTATTGAAATAGTTTGCTCACATGACAGAGGTGGAAACCGCATCAAATCATTACGCAATAGAGAAATCTTTAGGATTTACTCTTTGCGCACATTTCAACCACGTGGGTTAAATTTAAAATCGGACGTCATCCTTCATTACTAAATAGTTTTAGGTTGCCATTGATGCCTTATAAATGATTTTGAGGAGCTCAAGCATATAATGGCCTATAACCAAACCAGTTTTTCCCAACCAGGGTGTCTCCAGCTGTTGCAAATCTACAACTCCCAGCATGCCCAGACGAGTTTTGCAACAGCTGAAGACACCCTGGTTGGGAAACTCTGAATCAAACATTCCCAGAACAAAATAAAAGAAGAATAGAACTACAAAAGAAATTTTTTCACGTTCGTGTTTTCCTCCTCACATTCTAAAAATCATAACGTTTTCCATTTTCCACCTATATACCCATATAAGGGCTTGTTTTTTGCATCAGAAATCGTACTTTGTAATGACTGCAATCATTTCACCACAAACTCTATGGCAAAACCAGAAAAATTCTGATTCTACGCAGTGCACTTTTTGGTAAAAAGGACACTTTATTTTTATTCTGTAGGTCCATAGGGTAACAAGGATACCCAATTTATATAGGTTTTATTAAATTTTTCTACTTTAAAAAAATGATATCTACATGCACCAAAATTTGTGTGTAATCCCTTAACGACACAGGACGTATATTTACATCCTGCGCCGGCTCCCACGATATGAAGCATCACATCGGTCCCGGCGCTCATCAACGGCCGGGACCCGCGGCTAATACCACACATCGCCGATCGCAGCAATGTGCGGTATTAACCCTTTAGAAGCGGTGGTCAAAGCTGACCGCCGCTTCTAAAGCGAAAGTATCCCGGCTAGTCAGTCGGGCTGTTCGGGACTGCCGCGGTGAAATCGCGGTGTCCCGAACAGCTTACAGGACACCGGGAGGGCCCTCACCTGCCTCCTCGGTGTCCGATCCAGGCAGGAGCAGTCAAGCGCCGATAACACTGATCACTGGCGTGTTAATACACGCCAGTGATCAACATAGGAGATCAGTGTGTGCAGTGTTATAGGTCCCTATGGGACCTATGGGAAAAAAGTGTTAATAAAGGTAATTTAACCCCTTCCCTAATAAAAGTTTGAATCACCCCCCTTTTCCCATAAAAAAAAAATAACACAGTGTAAATAAAATTAAAAAAAACATGTGGTATCACCGCGCGCGTAAATGTCCGAACTATAAAAATATATCATTAATTAAACCGCACGGTCAATGGCGTACGCACAAAAAAAAATCCAAAGTCCAAAAAAGCGTATTTTGGTCACTTTTTATACCATTAAAAAATTAATAAAAAGTGATCAAAAAGTCCGATCATAACAAAAATCATACCATTAAAAACTTCAGATCACGGCGCAAAAAATTAGCCCTCATACCGCCCTGTACGTGGAAAAATAAAAAAAAGTTATAGGGGTCAGAAGATGACAATTTTAAACGTATAAATTTTCCTGCATGTAGTTATGATTTTTTCCAGAAGTACTACAAAATGAAACCTATATAAGTAGGGTATAATTTTAACCGTATGGACCTACAGAATAATGCTAAGGTGTCTTTTTTACCAAAATATTCACTACGTAGAAACAGAAGCCCCCAAAAGTTACAAAATGGCATTTTTTCTTCGATTTTGTCGCACAATGATTTTTTTTTCCGTTTCGCCGTGAATTTTTGGGTAAAATGACTAATGTCACTGGAAAGTAAAATTGGTGATGCAAAAAATAAGCCATAATATGGATTTTTAGGTGGAAAATTGAGAAGGTTATGATTTTTAAAAGGTAAGGAGGAAAAAAACGAAAGTGCAAAAACGGAAAAATCCTGAGTCCTTAAGGGGTTAAAATTGTCATCTTCTGACCCCTAAAAGTTTTTTGCGCCGTGATCTGAAGTTTTTATCGGTATCATTTTTCTTTTGACCGCTATTTACAAAAAAAATGTATATTATAAAAAATATGCTATTTTTTATAGTGCTTTTTTTTATTTGAGCCCCTGCCCTCCAAAATGTCTGTGCACGTCCCTGCCTATCACAATAGGCCCATTAAAATGAGTTACAAACACCCCAAAACCAGTCTACACGACCACACACAAATACGCTGCCACCATCTATCAGTAGGCCGATAGAACGCCTCCAATCATGCACAGATTCTCACACTATGCACTCTATGACACCAAAACTATGGTAACGGCACAAGCCACACATACACTTATACATCTATATAAGGCTATAGGGCTATAGCTTTGTTAGAGCATACAAGGCTACGCATTAAAGTTATGGCTTTAATGTACACAAAAGGTACAGTACTTAGTTACAAAAATGGTTAAAGAAATAGACATACAAACTGTGCAAAACAGTTAAATAAAATAAAGGGGGATAAAAATCAGAAAAGTACTCCACGACGTTAAGTATGGAAAAGTCCTAATCTGTCCTGGGGGCCAAGGAAGAAAATAAAGGCACAAGTCCATTCAGAATGGGCCCCAAACTTGTAACAATGAGCTGGGGTTGGAGCACCACTTTTATGGGGGCCGCAGAGGGTTGGGTTAAAAGGGAGGTCTCCAGTTTCTTCCTAGATCAGCCCACATCATCCTGCCTCCCAAATGTCCCAACCTCCTCTCAAACATTGATTGACAGTCCATAATTCCTAACTCCTCTCCTACCCAAAAGATGTGACATAGATAGCGGTACACTTATTGATACAGTGACATTATAACGCACATTTTGATAGGAGACATAATAGGGTACACACAGCTTAGGGATACATACAGATTAATCTATGGGTACAAGGGGGTCATGTTTGGGTTCTACATACAGCCTATTATTCGGGGATCATGATTCTGGGGGATATACAACTATGGCTACTAAGGGGAGCCCTGAAAACATATTTCTAAAACTGGGACATATTTCACTATAGGTAAGATGTAAACCGTTTGTTCACGTTGGCACCAACTGGCAGGATATGCGCGATTAACCCAATCAGCAAACAAGAGGAATTACTCAAGTTGAGACTCCTCACAGACTCCTCACAGCTAGGTGTCAAGGGATATGTAAAGTAACCACCAACAGAATACAAAACAGTACAGGGGGTATACAGACAATTTTTTTGCAAACAGTGCTCCATCATAAAGAGTTACTGTCAATTGAAAAAAACCTTTTGACATGTCGGGACATGTCAAAAGTTCAGAAAAGTTGAGAACCTCTGCCATCATGAGTTAAAAGCCAGTGAAATGCACAGCAGCGCTCTGCACTCCTCAGCTGACTGCTCCATCTGACTCATTTACTGCATAGACTAAAACAATGAATAAGTTGGATTTGATTGACAGCCAGAAAGTGACGTGTGCACTGTCGTGCACTTTAGATGTGGTCACACATGGTGTTACATATGTTGACAAATAACGTTACATATGTTGACAAATAATAAATGATAGTTATAAATTTTTGTCTTATGCCAACAACATACAGCATTGGATCGCTAGTTACAGTCATTCTAACACAACCTATCTGGTCTGTCTGGCAGCTTGTGAAACAAGTTGCAATATATGGTTCGCTTGACCAGGCCATTGTAAGCCCATATCAAATGAGATTTGTCTGATACCGAAAATGGCATAGCATTTTAGAGAAGTTCATAGTACAAATAGACAGTTCCACATTTCGGATAAATAGATTAGTATGATTTTATGTAAAGTACATGCTCTGGCTCCTATGAATTTTAACATGCACATAGGTTTCAGAATTTCACAATTCTACCTGACAAAGCTGTAAATTTGTTGTACGTTCAGACTGCCATCCACACTGTTCCGTAGAGCCAGTGATATCAAGTTGCAGTAATTTAAGGGAGGACGGGGCCAAGCTGCATATGGAGTTAGACTTTTTTGTACTTGACCCTTCTTGTACTCAACTTGACCATATGCTCTTTGCATGCGAGTGGATGGTGGGCTGGAGACAAAGCAGTGGTCATCTTCTGTTAACTGGTAAGAGTAAAAAAAGATGTTAAAACTACAGTAAAAATACAAAATATTGCATTACAAAACTAAAATTAATGTCCAGAAAAAAAAAAAATACTTTGCTTGACTTAGGGTGGGTTCACACTACGTTTTCTCCCATACAGGAGCGCATACGGCAGGGGGGGGGGAGCTAAAACCTCGCGCTCCCGTATGCCTTCGTATGCGCTCCCGTATGTTATTCATTTCAATGAGCTGGCCGGAGTGAAACGTTCGGTCCGGTTGGCTCATTTTTGCGCCGTATGCGCTTTTACAACCGGACCTAAAACTGTGGTCAACCACGGTTTGAGGTCCGGTCATAAAAGCGCATACGGCGCAAAAATGAGCCGACCGGACCGAACGTTTCACTCCGGCCGGCTCATTGAAATGAATGACATACGGGAGCGCATACGAAGGCATACGGGAGCGCGAGGTTTTAGCTCCCCCTGCCGTATGCGCTCCCGTATGGGAGAAAACGTAGTGTGAACCCAGCCTTAAAGGGATACTCCAGTTTATGAAAATGTACTATCCAAAGAATATGGGGGAAAAAAAAGTGTCTGACCACGGGGATTCCAACTGCGGGGACTCCCCACGATCTTCTGCGCGGGCTCCAGCACTCCTCATTTGGAGGATGGCAGGTACATGCCATTTACTATTATAAGGACATGGGTTTAACTTTTGAAAAAGGGTTGTGGCTAGAGAGATGTATATCCTCCCAATGAGTTTACTAATGAAAAAAAGCTAATTTCTGTTGCGTTTTCTGGAGCAAGCTACAAAAAAATGAAAGCCTACGCATAAATTATAGTGGAGAGGAATTTACTAACCAAAACACACCAAAATAGTAAGGGTGTGTTCACACTGAGGAATTCACGAGGAATAATTTCGATCAGGAAATTGTTGCTTTCTCCATCAAGCAGAATTCAAGTGGAATTTGAGCAGAATTCAAGTGGAATTTCCATGCGGAAATGAAGAGGAATGAAGGAGGAGGCTATTTAAACTACTTTTCTGAATTACGCTTGAATTCCGCTCGAAAACTATGTCGAGCAGAATTTTTTTTTACCATTGACTTCTATTGGATTCTGCTTGCGGATTCCACTTGAAGAATGAACATGTTCTTTTTTCAAGCGGAAAGAAATTCAGCGTCGGAATTCTGCTAGCAGAATTTCTGCAGTGTGAACAGGACAGCAGAAAAAACATTAAAGTCAATGGGCACAGAAGATGTGCATTAATTTGGAGCGGAGAATTCAAGAGGAATTACTCAAGTAAATTCCTCTTGAATTACTCAGTGTGAACGCACCCTAAAGATCAAACACAATAAACCTCGCACAGTGCAGTTCAAGAGGTCAGATGCTCAGCAAACTAATAAATTCTTGCCACTATATGTAATTGCAGCTGACATTTTGCACAGATCATTATTTTTTTAGAATATGAAGAACGATCTTACCATAATAATTTATGGAACTCATACATTCAAATTGGCAGTTAAATGTTTCACTTTTTTTTTTGTGTGGGGGGGGGGGGGGGGGGGAGTTATGACCAGAACACTGTACATATAAAAAAAGCAGCAAGTTAGTTTACCAGCTCACTGCTGGATGTTAAGGCGTCATCATCAGAATCTTCAATGGTTGAACAATCAACACTAGATCTTGTCTTGTTGTCTCGATTGATGGATTTGTAGGAAGGAATCATATGAGGCTTTGAAGGAATCATATGAGGCTTTGGAGGAAGAGGTGTAGATGCCTCTGGGCATTGCATTACAACATTAGGGTCTACAATGAGCCACAGGGTGGGATGGAAAGTGCTTTCTAGAAAAAAAAAAAACCAAAAGCACATATTTACACAATGTACTTTATTACACTAAAATAATAATACAGAGGCAGTCTGTGATGTAACTTTTTTGCAGATGGCGCTTTCCAAGCTCTGTAGTACTGGCAGTAAATGGAACACATGGTAAGTCATTGAAGCTGCCGCCGAAGCTGGCAAGCTCACCATAGGTGCGCTGCAATTCATATTCATGTACAGGATTTCATCAGGACTCGAATAAACAGTCAATTAAAGAGGGATAAGATGGAGAAGGCAGTCATTGGTACAGTATAGAATGTAAATATCCATGCCTCAATTCCAAACACACACACACCACATATGCAAACACTTTTGTACACTGGGGTAGTGTGGCTACAGTTCACACACACTCACTCTCTCTGTCAGCAGAATAGGACCAGGAGAGTGATTATTTAAAACTTGAATTCATAAACCTCTTAAATTTTTCACCACTAATGTGGCCTTGTTAAAGGGGTTATCCATCATAAGGTGATTTTAGTACGTACCTGCCAGACAGTAATCGACATGCTTAGGAAGCATCTGTGCTTGTCTTGGGGCTAAAATGGCTATGTTGTGAGATTACCATAACACTGTAGCTAGCTTTTTGTGAACTGGTATTTCCTGTTTGACTTTTTTTTTTTTTTTTTTTTTTTACTACAGATCCCAGAATTCGTTTTTCCTCCCTCCCACATATCAGCCACCCCACCCATTGAAACATAAATGAGCTGCATCCATTCAAAAGACCTGTGGTTTTCAATCAGGGTGCCTACAGCTGTTGCATTAGTTGCAGATTGATCTCTCTTCCACCAAGCGATTCCTCCACCCATTGAAGCAGACTAGTGAGTCAGGTCTAGTCTCAGATTTTTCCCAGGTTGCAACGCGGCCAACAGTCATTTTGTATGCTGATAAAATAAATATTGGGGTGAAAATCACAGAAGAATTGTGAGAAAACCATCACACACACAGGTACAGACACTATATTATGAACTATCTCGTTCTTTGAGCCATACATATGCTCCTATAATTCTCCACAAACCCACACACCAGAATAGACAAAAGGTACATCCAATAGACCTGTCTGTTTACTTTTTTGGGTGCAGTCATTGGTTCGCTGTCCACTGACCCGTATGAGCGTCGGAAGCTGTGTGATCAGTTAGGCTGTTTTTTGACACTTTTCTGTGGGTATCAGCTTTTTAAACAGGTCAGTTTATTGCCAACTATGCCATCATTGAACTAGACTTTGAGATACCATCATGGTCTCTTTTAATAATATTGGCTACCATATTACATATTCTCCTACTTCTATACCTCCATAACCTAGATGTAAAAGGTACTTAATATAACCAACTATTCATTACTGCAAAAAATTTGCACATTAAGACAAAAGGTAGATCGTAAATTAATTATACACAATACTGAATATCATTACTAAGTGTGTCCTTACTGAGTGTCATTAATCATCTAAGATTCACTTTGGTCATATAACGTGACTAATCCTATATCTAATTACTTTATATTAAAGATGATTTAATCATATAAAAGATAGAGTACATTAATCATGCTGTGCATCCACATCTATATTGAGTAATAGGGTCTAATAATAGTAACAGTAGAGTGCAATACTCCTACAAAGCCTTGTTAACCTAACTAGATAAGATACAAATATCATAAAACTGTTATATCAGAACCTACACCATGTAATCAGTTGTCACAAATATACCACTAACTCTATATTTAGTCAATTTCCAGATTCCATCTTCATCCTTTTGGTTTTTATAAAAGCCAATTCATGAATACGAAAACGTTTTAGGGTACATTCACACTACAGAATTTCTGTACACAGAACTGCACTCAGGAATTCTGTTGCATGAACCTAAACATTCACAATGCAGAATTTCAGCAGCAGAGGCGCCAAAAGAATGACCATGTTCATTCTCTTGACAGAATTACACGTGAATTGCATTGCAGTCAATGGTGACAGTGCAGGTCTTCGTGCAGAGATTCCCTAGTGTGAAAATACCACACGGTTTACAATGGAGCTTGGTAATAAACCCCTTAACAACTGATTTTATTTAATTTTTGCACTTCGGATTTTAGAAGGGGAGGAGGAAATGAGGGCTTGTTGTTTGCGCCACCAATTTTTCTTTGTAACAACATCACTCATTTTACCACAAAATCTACGGTAATACTAAAGAAAAAAAAATTATTTGTGGGGGGAAAAAATTAAAAGATTTCGCAACTTTTTGAGGTGTCTTTTTTCGGCAAAAAAAAAAAAAAAAAAAAAAAAAAAAAAAAAAAGGCTTCATCTCACCCATATAAAAAAAAAAAAACATTTTTCCATACATGAGGGCAAATTTTTTGCGCTGTGATCTGTAGAGATTATCTGTACCTTATCTGTTGTGTGTACGCCATTGACCAGAAGGTATAATTAATATTACATTTTAATAGTTCGGACAGTTACGCATGCAGTGACACCACATATGTTTATGTTCCTTTTTGTTTAACCTCTTAAGGACGCAGGGCGTACCTGTACGCCCTGCGCCTGGTCCCGGTGTTTAAAACGGGGTCACGCCGTGACCCCGCATCACACTGGGTCGGTCCCGGCTGCTATTCATAGCCGGGACCCTGGGCTAATAGCGCGTGGCACCTATCGTTGTGCCGCGCGTTATTAACCCTTCAGACACGGCGATCAAAGTTGATCGCCACGTCAAAAATGAAATTAAACGCTTCCTGGCAGCTCAGTCGGGCTGATCGGGACTATCACGATAAAATCGCGATGTCCCCATCAGCTAGGACGCGAGTGGAAGCCCCCTTACCTTGCACCGTCGCGTCCGATTGGCATTTGATTGCTCCAAGCCTGAGCTACAGGCTTGAGAAATGAAGCCCCTATTACGCTGATCCATGCAAAGCTATGGCTTTGCAGGGATCAGGGTAAAAGATCAGTTTGTGCAGTGTTATAGCCCCTATGGGAGCTATAACACCGCAAAAAAAAAAGTGGAAAAAAAAAAAAATAGAGTTAATAAAAGTAATTTAACCCCTTCCCTAATAAAAGTTTGAATCACCCCCCTTTTCCCATAAAAAATAAACATATGTGGTATTGCCATGTGCGTAAATGTCAGAACTATAAAAATATATCGTTAATTAAACCGCGTGGTCAATGGCATACATGCAAAAAAAGTCCAAAATAGCGTATTTTTGGTCACTTTTTAGATCATAAAAAAAATGAATAAAAAGCCATCAAAAAGTCTGATCAATGCAAAAATGGTACAGATAAAAACTTCAGAACACGGTGCAAAAAATGAGCCCTCATATCACCCCGTAAGTGGAAAAATTAAAAAAAGTCATAGGGGTCAGAAGATGACAATTTGAAACGTATACATTTTCCTGCATGTAGTTGTGATTTTTTTCAGAAGTACAACAAAATCAAACCTATATATGGACCTACAGAATAAAGATAAGGTGTCATTTTTACCAAAAAATGCACTGCATAGACAAATACTGTTTTAAGAGTAGTGTAGCGTAGTGTACTACACTCATTTACGCACTAAGTATGTCAGGCAGAGAAGTGCCAGGACGTGCACAGAGGAGTGGCAGAGGCCTAAAAACTTCAGGCAGAGGTCACAGCAGACTAGGGGCAAGGGGCAGCAGGAGTCACAACGAGAGGCCTGAGCTCCCATTATCAGCTAGCGGTCGTGTCTCGACCAGCAACCCATCTGCCGTCGTCGATTGGTTAACACTGTCATCCACTTCATCACAAGTGACATCTGACACCCCCAGTCAACAGTCGTTGGGTTCCTCAGACACAACCCTCAGTTGGCATGGCCCGGGAGCAGTCCCTGTTCTCCCATTGCCTCTGTTCTATGCTGTTCCCTCTCCTACAAAAGTATCTTATGCTGTGGGTTCAGCTCCACTATTCACTGAGGACGATCTAATAGAGGACAGTCAGCAGCTACTGCCCAGCCAAGAAGGGGAGGAGACATGCGACGCTTCTTCCACTAGTCGGGCAAGTAGTGATGAGGAGGGTGACGTGGGAGGCGGTGTTGCCAGGGTTCAGGGTCCTTAAGCAGACACTGTTCAGGAACCTGAGGAGGACATCAGTGACATCTGCACAACTCGATGATGATGAAACCGATCGCAATTGGGAGCCGGGTGCAGAAGGGGCTTCATCATCATGAGAAGAGAGTTGCAGGTTGCCTGTGAGGCAGCAGCTGAGTCAGCAAGGTGGTAGCATGGTTGGCAGTCAGCGTGGTGGCAGAAGTGGAAAGTCTGGAGCCAAACGTGCAAGGGGGAGACCACCTACTTCGCGGCAGCCTACCTTTCCGGGAGGTAGTGGAACAGGGGTTCCTGGAGATGGCTGCAGTAGCAGTCAATTAGTGTGGACTGTTGGTGGGAAAATCAGCTACTCTGCGGTGTGGCAGTTTTTCATCAAGCATCCGGAGGAGGTTCACATAGCCAAATGCAAGATATGTCGGCAGAAGGTGAAGCATGGCCAGGGTCACAATGTTGGCACCACGGCCCTGCATCAACACATGCTTAGTCACCATAAAGCGGCCTGGAAGAACCGTGGCTCCGATGTAGTGGTCCAGCCTGCTGCATCACAGAGTGGCCAGCCGCTCCCTCCTTAAGCCAGCCAAGGCTCCACCACCTCAGCAAAAGGGAGCTGTGTTTCCTACCCTCCTTCTGTCACTCCAGATGCTCCTGCTTCTACCACTTTTAGTCAGCCATTCTGCCAACAATCCATCTGCGAAGCCATGTCCAAGAGACAACAACATGCGTCCACTCATCCAACGGCAGAGAAGCTGAATGTGTTCCTGTGTAAGCTGCTGGTGGACTCTGCACCTTTCAGAGAACTGATGGCTTGTGCCGAGCTGAGGTGGAGAGTACCAAGCCATCATTTCTTTGCCAAGAAGGCAGTACCAGCCCTGTACAATTTTGTGGAAGAGAAGGTGGGCAAGTCCTTGAGCCTGTCGGTGTGTACCAAAGTGCACGGCAGTGCCGACCTCTGGAGCTGTGACTACGGTCAGGGACAATACATGTCCTTTACAGCTCACTGGGTGAATGTAGTTCCTGCACAGCCACAACCCCAACTTGGACAGGTCATGCCGCTTCCTCCTCCATGCTGTCAGCCCGTTGATCCTGTGACAGTGTAACATAGTTCATGAGGTTGAGAAAAGACCAGAGTCCATCAAGTTCAACCTATATCCCTAATGAGTCCCTAATGAGTTGATCCAGAGGAAGGCAAAAAACCCTCATACTAGAGGTAAAAATTCCTTCCCGACTCCAAATATGGCAGTCAATAAATCCCTGGATCAACGTTCTGTCCCTATAAATCTAATATACATAACCAGCAATGTTATTACTCTCCAAAAATGCATCCAGCCCCTTTTTGAACTCTATTACAGAGTTCACCATGACCTCCTCCTCCGGGAGAGTATTCCACAGTCTCACTGCTCTTACAGTAAAGAACCCCCGTCTGTGCTGGTGTAGAAACCTTCTTTCCTCTAGACGTAGAGGATGCCCCCTTGTTATTGATACAGTCCTGGGTATAAATAGATCATGGGAGAGATCTCTGTACGGTCCCCTGATATATCTATACATAGTTATTAGGTCTCCCCTAAGCCTTCTTTTTTCTAAACTAAATAACCCTAATTCTGATAATCTTTCTGGGTACTGTAGTCCTTCCATTCCCCGTATTACTCTGGTTGCCCGTCTTTGAACCCTCTCCAGCTCCATTATATCTTTCTTGTAAACTGGTGCCCAGTACTGTACAAAGTATTCTGTGTGGTCTGACTAGTGATTTGTACAGTGGTAGAATTATTTCCTTGTCGTGGGCATCTATGCCCCTATTGATGCACCCCATGATTTTATTAGCCTTGATGCAGCAGCTGCCCGATACTGGTCACTACAGCTAAATTTACTGTTAACTAAGACTCCTAAGTCCTTTTCCATGTCAGTCGTTCCAAGTGTTCTCCCATTTAATACAT